>NC_057862.1:108157144-108457144 GCF_019393635.1 Dromiciops gliroides | reverse complement strand
GCATATGCAAAATGGAGTGAGCTTTAAGTGCAGTTTCTGCCCTCTATAAAGGAAGGCATTGGGAGGAGTTTGGTACCTTACCCTCCAGCTCTTCAATCAACACGGAAGAGAAGGCTGAGTGAGGTTATGTCAGTCAAGGCTTGAGTTAGCAGCATAGTAATGAGATGAGAAGTCCAGTGTCAAAGTTGAGGGGGCCTGGTCCTGGTTTGTTGAACAGCTGTTATGCATTGCTTAATAAATTGATATGCTGGGGCAGCTAGGTGGCGCAGTGGATAGAGCACCGGCCCTGGAGTCAGGAGTACCTGAGTTCAAATCCGGCCTCAAACACTTAACACTTACTAGCTGTGTGACCCTGGGCAAGTCCCTTAACCCCAATTGCCTCACTAAAAAAAAAAAAATTGATATGCTTGGAAGCCTGAATCTTTGTTTCCTCAATCATTTTATCTTTCACCCACAGTCCTCACAACAGCTCTGTGAGGTAGGTGCTGTTATTATCCACATTTTATAGTTGTGGAAACTAAGGCAAACAGAAGTTAAATGACCTCGCCAAGATCACTCAGCTAGTGAGTGGCTGAGGCCAGTTTTGAATTCAGGTCTTCCTGACTCCAGGTCCAGCACCACCTAACTACTATGGGAGCAAAGAGAGGGAAAAGTACAAGAGGATGGAATGGTATGAAATACAAAATTGACAATTATAATTATGAATCTCAATGGTATGAACCCACCCCCAAAATGGAAGAGGATAGCAGAATGTTTTAGGAAACAGAATCCAACAATGCATTTTTTGTAGATTCACATAAAATTTTTTAAAAAGAGAGACTAGAGAAAAATCTCTTATGCTTCCCTTGAATTGAAAAAAATAGGGTTAGTAGTCATGATTTCAGATAAAGTTTTAGTAAAAATTAACATAATAAGACAAAGGAAAATTATTACAGTATGCTTTAAGGTACCATAGATAATTAATACAATACTTAATGTATACACCAAATATCATAGCATCTTAAATATTTAAAGGAAAAATTTATTGAATTGGAGGTAGAAATAAATAATGAAACTATAGTAGTGGGGGACCTCAGTATATTCCTTTTGGACCTAGACAAATATAACTAAAAGATAAATTAAGGACCTAAATAGAACTTTAGAAAAATTAGACATTATAGTTCTTTGGTGATTCTTGAATGGAAATAGGTAGTGGTGGTACCACTTTTTTAGCCACCTGACAGATGGCTTCCCTTTAAACTCTCTCTTCAAGTCCAAGGTCAGGGGCAGGACCTCAAAAACTTGGGGAATGCTGAGTAGACTACTTGGTCTATAAATAGTTCTCTGGATTCCCCCTGGGTTTCTAGAAATTTTCTTTTGTGTGGTGGCCCAAAAGATAGTTATTTTTATTTGATCTAAAGGTAATAGAGAGCCCCTGGAGTTGGAATAGGAGAGTAACAGACTTGCCTGCATTGTAAGAAAATCACTTTCTCAAATTTTGGGAGGTTGGAGTAGAATGATGAAGAATGAAATAGGGAGTTTATGTGGGAGGCTATTGTAGTAATGGAAATGATTTTGTGAGAACCTGAGACTGTGTGAGAACTGACAAAACTTGGTGACTGCTTTGATATGTGGAATGAGTATGAATGGTTGAGGATGATGCACTGAGGTTGCCAATTTGGGTGACTGGAAGGATGGTTGTACTCTCAGCAAAAAGAGGAAAGTTGAGAAGGAAGGGTAGGGTTTTTTGAGGGGGGATAGAATAAATTCTGATCATGCTGAGTTTCTGACATTTCTGAAACATCTAGTTAGAAATGTCTAGTAGGCAGCTGGTCATATGAGTGTAGAGTTCAGGAGAGAAGCTAACATTGAATATTTAGAGCTGAAAGTCAGTAGCATAGACATTATTAAAACATGGGACCTGATGAGGTCACCAACAGATAGAGAAGAGGGCCCACATATATTTAATGCTTTATTTAAAAAAATAAATGTTGTTGACTATATGGGTAAATTAATAAAACAGACCTTTATTGATTTTTATCTTGATAATCTTAATGGAAGTTTTTCACTCTTTAAAAAAAGGACACATCCAAGGTATAAATCACTTTTATTTATGCAGGACAAAGCATGTTTCTACAACTTTTGGGGAGGGACGAAAGAATCTCAATTAAGGGATAGAGGGAGGGACAGTAAAGTAAGACTATTTGGTTTTTCTGTCGTTGGAGAAAAGAAATTTTAAGCAAATGAGAACAGATCTAAAATATGTCATGTCTTCGTGTTCTCTGTCAGCATTTCTACAGTTGAACAAGTGCAGGAAATGTTTTCATTCTCAGTCTTTCAACTTCTGCCTGCAAAATTGTAATCTGTTCAGCTTGACTTTTTGAAATGTCTACTAGCTTTTGTTGATGTAACATAGCATCATATCGTTCCTTGGCAATCTTTTCACAAGTCAGCTTAGATCCTATTAAAAGAAACCCCAGAAAATTAGTGGGACACTGTGTAAAGTATTGAAAAAACATAATTTATCTTGAATGGATTAACAAAACCATTAAACTAGGGAAAACATTTTAAACGCTAAACAAAAGAGTTTTGTGAACTGCTGTAATAAACCTTTCCAAGATGCAGCTTCCTGCCAACTTTTCAACTGAACAAAGGTAATTTGGCTTACCAAGTGATTTACAGATTTGTCTTCTTTCACTGACGGTCACCAACTCTTCTTGTAGTTCACAACTTAGAATATAATTTGCTGAATCTCTTTGATTGATAAACTTTCCTAGCTGCTTGAGTAATTTTTTGAAGGCTTCCACCTCTCTTTTATGAGCCTGGCAATTATATAATTTCCCAAAATATATTGATGAGAAAAAGGCATTGGAATTTATTAAGGATGCTATTTAAAATGAACAATTCCTACATGTAGGAATTATTATCATTGACATTAATAGCAACCAAAACCCTTATATAACATTGGCTAGAGAAGCAGAAAAAAAATTAGACATGGTTTTTATCAGCCCCAAATGAATTTGTTGTAATAAATTTAATTTTATAATTAATCATCAAAACACTTAGCATTTATTTTGTGTAATATACACAGAAGAGACTACAAATATTTCATGAAATGGATAACCAATAGATGTTTTATAAGTTGCAAACTAGTGCAACCCAATTAGTAATCTCTAAAAATATATATTATAGTTACAAGATGTTACACTGTGCCATTTGCTGCAGATGGCTGCTGAGGGGACTGTGGTCTATTACTGTGTTTCTCGGATTGGTAATGGACTATGATTGCAGATTTCTGAGATTCTTGCCTGATCCTAATTTCCTATTCTTCAATCCCTCCATTTGTTTCAACTCCTCTCAAACACATTCTTCATCCTTGCTGTGAACTTTACTCCTTTCTTCCCTGTCTCTTCTCCCATTTCATCAACACCATGCTGGCTTTATGTCTGTCCTTTCTTACTTTTGACTACCGTAAATTAGCTCTGAGTGATTTCCAGTCCCTCAGCCCTTTCTCATTCTGCAGTTCTCTTCTGCTCTTTATTCCTTGCCGATGTTCAAATCTGTGTGCCAGAAAAGATCCTTCTTTTCTGCTTTTCTTCCTGATATCCTGAACCCTGCTGGTAGAAGTTATGCAATATTCCTGAAAATTCATAGTGTTCTCAATTGGGCCCTCACTGCTGTCACTTTTGTTCTTCTGCTTGTTTATCACACATTCACTTTCTGTTTTAAGCCTTCTCTTGCCTTAAGCCCCTAATGTAGGTTTTGTTTGTTTGTTTGTTTTTGGTCTTTGGTGGGGCAATGAGGGTTAAGTGACTTGCCCAAGGTCACACAGCTAGTAAGTGCCAAGTGTCAGGCCAGATTTGAACTCAGGTCCTCCTGAATCCAGGGCCAGTGCTTTAACCACTGTACCACCTAGCTGCCCCCTATCTCAAAATCCCTCTACTTATTTATCCCTCCTCTCCTCTTTTTCTAAAAAAAAAAAAAATGTAGCTCTTCTTGCCAAGGTTAACCCTTCTCTTTGTGACCTTGATTCCTTCTTCCTCTGCTGCTTCATCATTCATTTGCCCCACTCTTTCATCTTCAACCTTTTCTCATCAAATGGCTTTTCCCTGCTGCTTACCACATTTTATCTACCACCTCTTAAGTGTGGGTGTCCCCCAAGGTTCTGGTCAGGATCCTCTTCTCTTCTCTTTCTACCTCTTTTGGTCTTCCCATGTACTCCCTTGGGTTCAAACATACTGCCATCCTCCCTGTCATTCAGATTAATCTCCTCTTGGAGGGGGTCGTCCTGTTTCTAGTCCTGTATTCTCCAATCTACCCACTTTACAAGAGCTGTCAAAAGAATCTCCCTTAGGCACAGGTCTAATGATGTCATTCCCATACTTAAAAACCATCAGGACTTCCTTATTGCTTCTAGGACAAAATACAAACTCCTCAGTGTGGCATTTATGGACCTCTACAATCTGGCGCTAAACCATCTTTTCAACCCTACCTCACATTCCGTTTCACACACACTGTATTCTAGACAAATTGGATTGTTTGACAAAATTTATATTCCATCTCTTTCTTCCAAGCATTTTTGTAAGCTATCTTCTATGCTTATAATGTACTCCCTTTTAAAAATCTCCTCTGAATCCTCACTTATATTCAAGGCTCCATTCAATTTTTTCTTCTTCTGAAGCCTTTAATCTTCCTTGTAGCTGTTGGCTCTCTTTCTCTCTCTCTCTCTCTCTCTCTCTCTCTCTCTTCAAATTACTTTGTTATGTTCTTTGTGTATATTCTAATGCCTACTCCCACTTTATTCCTAGTGGAGTATAAGCTCCTTGAAGGATTCTTTGGGTTCCCCGCCCCCATTCTTGTTTCCCTAGCACCTAAGACAGAACTTTATGCATAAAAAGTGTTTAAAAATATTTGCTGACATGAATTAAAATTTCACATAATTAAAACCACTAATTTTACTCTGAAACTTACCTGAAACATTTTAGAACTTATGATATTAGATGGATATGGGATAGAAGTTATGGACCTGTGATTTCATGGAATTTCCTGTTACTGATGTAGGTTGGCATTTCCCCTGCCACTGACAATCTTAGAGAGTTATACTGTAGAATAGTAGATAGAGAGCTGGACTCAGAGTCAAGATCTGGTTGGGTACAAGTCCTGGCTCTGAAACATATCATGTTACCCTGGGAAAGTTCCTTAAAAACCTTAGTGTTATAGGCTATTCTCTAAGATGAAACTATAGCATAATGATTAATAAGATTGATTCTTACTTTATCTATAATGGCGATATTTTGCTCCATCATAGCAATCTGGTAGCCGATCAAAACTTCATAGTTTGGTTCATTTAGGAACTAGTGGGAAGAAAGATGAGATTAATATACATGAAAGCCTCACATTGTTTTGTTATTTTGACTAATCACAAGTGTTCACTTATTTTACTTACATATGCCACCACTAAATCAACTAATGTGACTACTTAGTAGTTTGTCACTTATATAATTAGTATATTATACATTTTTATCATTCAGTCTTTTCTATGCCTTACTCTCCTTCCAAACGTGGCCTCATTGTGATCTCTAATCCCTTCATAGGCCAGTACTTTCTCAAGCCATCATCCCTGCTCTGGTTTCAACTTACCCTCTTCCCAGTATAGACCCTTTAGTAAATCAGTTTAACCCTTCTCTATCCTCTGTTCTCAAGTTTTTATCTCCCCTATCCTGTTGCTGCTCACACTTTGCCAAACTCCAACCCTGTATTATTTCCACCATCTTATTTACTCCTGATCAATCATACACTGCTTAATAGAGCTAGAGAAAGTCAGACACTGAACTGAACTAAGTCCAATACAGATTTGTTTTATCTGATTTCAACTTGGTCTCATTGCATCAAGGAAACCCTTTCACTCTTCCTTAATTAATTCTCTACCCAACTTCCCAAAATGGCTATACCTTTTCTTCCCTCCACAGTATTCTTCAGAGAGCTTTTGAACTTCCTTTTCCATTTAGCTAATTTGGCTTTTCAAGCTGTTGACTTTTTTTTTTCTGACCCTCCTGCATCACTCTCATTTCTCTCTTACTTTCCCCTCTACCTCTTACTTTATCTTCAGAGTCCTTTTTGAGAGCTTCAATGGCCTGAGACAATTCATATTTTTCTTGGAAGCTTTGGATGTAGGAGCTTTGACTTTGTTATCTTCTTCCGAGGGTGTATATTGATCTACCTTGTCACCAAAGAAACTTTGGATGGTCTGCATCTTTTTCTGCCCGCTCATTATTCTAGTCTATTTTTTGGCTTTTAACTCCTTAAAGTGGGGGCACTGCTTCTAGGACACACTGTCTCAAACTTCAGGGAGTCCCAGGTAGTACGATTTAGGGACAGGCATGTTCTTAGCTCGCCTGGCCTGTGCTGTAATTTGTAAGTAACTATGGGCCTGCTTGCTCTTTAATCCAGAAGCAGAAATCTGGTTCTCTGTGTTTGCAAACTAAGCATGCCTGTGCCCCTCCCCTACTGGGTTAATGCCACTCAAGTCTGCTTTCTGGTTCAGAACATGGGCAACATCACAGTGCTCTGCCTCAGCTCCAGCACAGAACCCTGCTATCTTCCCCGGACAACTGCTAGGCCCCCTCACCAGTCCGTGATCTGAGTTCCAGAAGTAGCCACTGAGGTTGATGATTTTGAGGCTTTTAGAGGCGTGGCCTGCCTGGGGCTGGATCTGCATGGCATGGCTGCGCTCTCCTCTCACCCTGGTATAGCAGACCTTCCCTGCCACCCTTTTAAGCCATCTTTGGCTGGAAAATGATCTCACTCTTTTTTTTTTGTGGGTTCTGCTGCTCCAGGAATTGTCTTATGGCATTATTTGGAGGTATGTGGACAGATCCTGTGGGGAGCTCTGAAAGTTACATCCTTTCCTCCACCATCTTGGCTCCCTCTGCAGTATTCTATTGGTATCCTTCCCCATACCCTCTCAGTTGAGAACCTTGACTCATAATCTATTGAGAAAATAGAGGCCATTTATCTTTTTTTCCTTTGCATTTTATAAGCTCTTGATATTATTCTCATTCTCTCCTCCTTTATTTCAGTCTCTGATGATCTGGCACTTCTCTTTGCCAAGGACAATGCCTATATTTATTTCTGTGATCCCATCTTTCCTATCTTCTTCCTCACACTGACCCTACAATCATCCTCTTCCCTTTCCTCATTTCTACTGGTTTATTTTCTGCTACCTGAAAGCATGTCCAAGGCTTTCTCATGCTTAAAAAATATATTGGAAACCACTACCCTCTACTGTCCTTTACCTCTCCTTTTCCAAACTACTAGAAGAAGATATCTATGGGTGCCTCCGTTTCCTCTCCTTTTACTTCTTAACCTTTTGCAATATAGCTTCTGATTTTATCACTTAACCAAGACTGTTGTTTCCAAAGTTACTAGTGGGTTTTTTTTGCGGGGTAATGAGGGTTAAGTGACTTGCCCAGGGCCACACAACTAGTAATTGTCAAGTATCTGAGGCCAGATTTGAACTCAGATCCTCTTGAATCCAGGGCTGGTGCTTTATCCACTGTGTCACCTAGTTTCCCCCAACTAGTGTACTCTTAATTGACAAATCTGATGACTTTTTGGGAATCCTTATCCTTCTTAACTTTTGTACAGCCTTTTGTAGTGTTGACTTCCCTTTCCTCCCAGATATGATCTCTTCTCTGAGATTTTGTTGACACTGTTTTCTCTTGGATTTCCTTCTGCTTATTTTCTACTCTTTTTTTGTTGGCTCATCATCCACGATGTGTTTCAAGTCTTTCCCACTTCTATTTTCTATCTTCCATAGAGCTGCCAGAATAATTTTCCTAAAGTTCAGGTCTGACCATGTCATTTCTCAATAAACTCCACTGGTTCCCTATTACCTTTAGGATAAGTTATAAATTCCTATGGCATTTAAATTCCTTCGCAACCTACCTATGTACTTTCTACTCTCCTTATGCATTACTCTTTTTTACATTCCTTCTGGAACATTGAACCTAACTTCCTTCTTGTTCCTCATAAATAGTGCTACATTTCCTCTAAATCATTGTACTGGCTTGTCCTGCCATGCCTAGAATGCACTTCCTCCTCACTTTAGCCTCTCAGAATTCTTAGATTCCTCCAAAATCCTGCTCAAATGTCACTTTCTATATGAGGCCTTTCTGATCTCCCTAGCTCTTAGTGCCCTACCCCACCATCAACTTGTATTTATTTAGCATATATTTTGTATAGCTTCATATATTTATATCCTGATTCTCGTGATCAAATGTGAGCTCTTTGAAGGCAGAGGTTGTTTGACTTTCCTCTTTATATCTCTAGGGCTTACCTAGCTCAGTGTCTGGCACATAGTATGTACTTAATGCTTATTGAACGTGTCATTGTAATTTGTATTCAAGGATAATTTTCCAGGACATATTTCTCACTATTTTTGATGTTAATATGTGTTTATAGTGATGATGGTTTACACTTAACCATTCATTTTATCATCTGTATCTCATAGTCCAGGGATTTGTAGAATGAAATTATATAATCAGAAGATGTTTTGTAAAATGCTACTGGCTCCACATGGATGGTGAAAAATACCATATGTGCAAAAGAGTAGTTACCCTTTGACGATCTCTTGAAAAAAACAGCATCTGAATATCCCACGCCTTCTGGTTTAAATCTTCCATTTCCATCTCCATTTTCTTATGTTCCCATTCAATCTGAAATATTCCTTTGTGGAAATCTTTACTTTCTACCATGCTGGTAACTTTCTTTTGACCTTGAGCCTTGTAAAAACAACCACCAAAACCATATTTCAATATTTAGCTTACACATTTCTGCAGACCATAGAAGTGATTTTACTATTGTTAATATGTTGTAGAACTTAAAAAATTTAACTCTTTTGGTGAAAAAGACAAACAATAATACAATGTAATATGCATTACAAAAACAGATGCTCTCAGAAATAGTATTGCAGTATACTTAATACTGTTGCTCTCAATGATAGAGCAGATCCCTGTTGGGTTTGGAATACAAAATATGAAATGCTGAAAATTTTCTCTGAGAGTTCACATTACTCACAGTATCTTAGTTTCTCTAATCAGGATTAGCATAGATTTGAATACACTGATTTCAGTTTTACATTAGAACATTGGGAGAAGATGGATGTCCTCAGGGCATCTCAAATTTGACATGCTTAAAACAGAATTTTTAATTTCCCCCTCAGCTCCTCTTCTAGCTTCCCTGTGACTGTTAAAGGCAAGTCCCCAAAATTTGCGATCATGATGACAACCTTTCTTAATTGTTCCCAATTCTTGGTTCTCTCTTTTAAACTATCTTGTATTTAAGTACTTTGTGGATTTTGTATTTGTTAACTTTATATTTATGTTGTATATATTTTTATATAAACATGATCTTTCCCATTAGAATTTTTTTTTTTTTTTGCTGGGCAATTGGGGTTAAGGGACTTGCCCAGGGTCACACAGCTAGTAATTGTCAAGTGTCTGAGGTTGGATTTGAACTCAGGTACTCCTGAATCCAGGGACAGTGCTTTATCCACTTCGCCACCTAGCTGCCCCTCCCCATTAGAATTTAAGCTCATTGTTAGTGGGAATTTTTTCATTCTACTTCTTTCTCTAACTCCTAGCACAGTGCCTGGTATAGAGGAAGTACTTAATGAATACTTGCTTATTACTTCTTAATTCTTCACTGTCATTTATATTACATATCAAATTAGTTGCAAAATCTTGTAATTTCTATCTCTACAACATTTCTCATATGTGTTTCCTTCTCTCCATTTACATAATCATCATTCTAGTTGATGTGTATGTAATAAACTGCTCTTATTTCCTTTTTCTTTTCTTATTCTTTGTTACAAAAAGATGCCTCACTAGGTCAGGGGAAAGCAATAATATGAAAATAGAGATGATAAACAAGATATCAATAAAATTTTTTAAAAGTAGGAAAAATGGGTGGGTATTAAGCAAGGAAAATATACTTTATACTTATTTTGCATAGCAGTTATAGTGTTTTTTATTTCTGAAAATTCATAATTACCCGGATTACACTATTTATATCTTCGATTATAACCCTGTTAATGAGAATGGAGTCTGTGAAATCCAGGAGAAACTGGAAATTTTCCATTTCCACTTGCCCTTGTGTAAGCAGAAGTTGAATTGTCATATCCAGCTGATAATTCATTTTCTCTTCTTGTAATCTAAATTGAAAAACAATTAGAGGCTATTATTGTACTCTGTGTTTTTGCTAATTCAATATATTAAAAAATCTAGAAAGCAAGTCATACTAAGTCAGTTCACTAACAAAACTAGACACTGAATGATATCTATGGTAACTATTTCCCCAGTGATCAGCTTTACATAGAAATAGCTATATTTCTTCCAGTTACACTTGGGCTAGTTAAAGTATTATGTAGAGAAAAATAGATTCGCAAAATTTTACTCTAGGATTGAAAGAACACTAATGATCCAGCTGTATTTTTATATGAAGATAAGATAAATCTGAAGAAAGAATAGAGAAAATGCTATAAGGCATAAAGCATAATTAAAGCTTTGCTTTGTTTATCTTTTTTTCCCCACAATGTATGTAATATTACTGATAATTGCTAAATCTAGGTAATTTAATTGTTTTTCTTATAGTGAAGCACAAGTGATTAATTTGGGGATTCCACATTAGTATGACAATTAGAATTGTCTACACAGAAAAAAAAAGGAAATAGAATTGAAGCAATCATTAATAATTCAGGTTCAAAACATTTCATTAAAAAAGCACTTAGATGGACTTTAATTCTATTGGAAGTCTACATTGAATTAACTACATTAAGCATCCAACTTTTCCTTTATTACAGTACTTTATAAATGTGGATTGTTATTATTTGTAAAATGGGAATAATAATAATTGCCCTATTTACTGTAGAGAACTGTTTTAAGAAACATTCTTTATAAACTTTAAAGTGCTATGTAAAATGTCATCCCACCCTTAAAAATCCCTCATTAGACCCTGTCATCTCAACATATCATCCTATATCTCTCCTCCCTTTCAAAGTCAAACTCCCTTAAGAAAAATCAGATTAACTGTATATTTTATTAGTTTCCCCCTAAAAAACCCCCAGCCCTTAGTTTTATTTATAAACTAAATGATGGGTTGTTTTTTTCAGTTTTGTTTATCTTTGATTTTTAAAATTTCTGCTATGGTGTTTGGTTGGATTTTTTTGATGTGTTGCTTTTCTAGTTGTTTTAGTTGCATACCTAATTCATTGATCTGTTCTTTTTTCTTTTTCATTGATGAAAGTATTAATATACATTTTCTTTCTAGGACTGCTTTGGCTATTTGTTTTCTTATTGTTATTTAATTTGACAAAATTAGGTATTGTTTCTATGATTTTTACTTTGAACTACCAATTCTTTTGGATTAAATTATTTAATTTTCATTCCTTTCTTAAAAGGCTTTTTACTGAATATAGTGGACCATCACCATAATCTTGACTTTTGTCATGCCACTGGATTCCAAATACTCTGGAGGAATAAGGCTAATGACTTTGTACAGCTCTGCTTCACTTAAATCCAATTCACATGAAAGTTAAGACATCACCCTTATGATTTCATTGGTCCTTTTTGAGAACAAAAGACAAACAGCTATTGTGTTGGGTTCAGTAAAGGATGTGTTTAATGTATATGCTTTTCTACATTTGTTTGTGATGTTTTCAGGCTCTAATAATTGGTCACTTTTTCTAAAGCTTCATTGCACAGCTAAGATACATTCCAATTCAGTAATTACCAATGCTCTACTATATACAACTTTTAAAAAATTTCTATTCAGGTCCTTCTTCCTGGTTTATCTTTTTATTAAATTTGCCCAAGTTTGAAATAAGGTATGCTGAGGTCTCTACCTATAATAGTCTTTATTTTCTTTCTCCCTTTAAATCGATGACTTTTCCTTTAAGGATTTAGATGCTATATCATTCAGTACTTTTATATTGAGTACTGGTATTAATTTATTGTCTGTGGTGCTTATAAGCATAATATAGTTTTCCTGTTTATCTTCTGTAATAATTTCTATTTCTACCATTGTGTTGGAAGAAATTATGATCATTCCTATTTTGCCTTTTTTTTAGATTATCTGAAGCATAATAGATTTTGCTCCAGCCCCTTATTTCTATTTCATGTATTTCTTGTATGCAGCATATTGTTGGATTCTGTTTTCTAATCCTTTCCATTATTTTATTCCTTTTATAATTGAGTTGGTCCCATTCACATTCATGGTTATGACTATTAATTGTATATTTTCCTCCATTTTATTCTCTTACACTTTTTCCTCCACCCCTCCCCTGCCACCATCCCTCTTTACAAAGAAGGTGGTAAGCGGGGAAGAATGTGCTCAACACTAGTAATGGATCTGCTTCTGCTCCACTACTTTTGTTCTTGCCCAGACCTTAGTCATAGGTTTTTATTCTTTCTTTTTAATTCCTCCTTCATGGTTTACTCTCTTTAGTTAAATTTGTTTTGCTTATGATTAATCCTTCCTTTATTTTATCTCTTTCTCAATTCCCTCTTCCCGTCTTTCATTTGCAGACAATTTCCTTGTTGGATTTCATATTTTTCTATACTAAACTGTATTTTCAATTCATGTGATGCCTACTTTTGCTCCTTCCTCTCAGTTTATATAATTTTTGTCTCATGTACTCCATTCATGTGAACTAGTATGTTTTACTCTATTTCTCCTTGGTTGATTGTTGTCCATCATTCTCAAAGAAGATCAAAATGATATCACTATGTTGGAGTCAAAGTATAGTGTATCCAACAGTGGTTGATCAGACCATTATGAGCTCAGAAGGCTCTATCACAGGTTGGGCACAAATAGTCCGCATGCTCAAATTTGAGCATATCATGTTTCTTTTGAGCTACTGCTATTCTGTTTTGCTCATAGAGCACAGCATCTTCTTTGATGTGGGCACACCATCCTGGGTGGTCCTTTGACAGTGTCTACCATGTTACACAATTTTAAAGTTCTTCAGAGAGACCTTGAGGGTAATCTTGTATTGCTTCTTTAGACCTCCATTTGGATGCTTGCTTTCTGCAAGTTATCCATAAAATAGTCTTTTACCAATACAATAGAATGCCAATACATTTGGCATTCTAACAACTCATCAGAATTGTACTTTCTGCAGTAGAGTTTGAATGCTTTGCAGTTTAATGAGGAGTGAGTCACTGAGAAAGGACCTCAGTGTCTGGTACTTTATCTTGCCAGATGATCTTCAGAATCTTCCTAAGACAATTCAAATAAATGAAAACAATTGTTTCCTGGCATGGCATTGGTTGACTGTCTAGGTTTCACAGGCATACAACAATTGAGGTTAGCACAATACCTCTGTAGACCTCCAGTTTGGTAGGGAGCCTAATACCTCTTCTCTCCCACACTTTTCTTTGAAGCTAGTGAGCTAGCTTTTGCAGTGCCCATGTCAACGTCATCATCTATGTGTACATTCATGGAAAGTATACTGCCAAAGTAAGCGAATTTATCCACAGGATTCAGTATTTCTCTATTTGCTGTAACTGATGGTTCCATGTATGGATAATGTGTTTTCTTGGTGTTTATTAGGTCAAAATTAGCACAAGTAGCAGAGAATAAGTCCACACTTTTTTTGCATCTCAGCCTCAGAGACTGCATTGAGTGCATAATCATCTGGGAACAAAAAATCATGCACCAACTCTCCCTCCACTTTAGCCTTGGCTTATATAGCTTTTTCAAGTTAAATAATTTCCTGTCAGTATGGTAGCTGACCTTGTGGCTGATTTTGTCTTCTTTGGAGGCAGCTGACAACACTGCTAAAAACATCATACTGAAAAGCATGGGAGCAAGCATATGGCCTTGCTTCACTTCATTGGTGACTTGGAAAGTATGAGAGCATTGTCCATTATCTAGAACCTATGCAAGCATGCTGTCATGAAAGTGATGTAAAATACTGATGAAATTCTCTGGGCACTCAAATTTTGCCATAATTTTCCACAAACCCTCAAGACTGATAATATCAAAGGCCTTAATCAGATTGAGGAATGTTATATACAGACCTCTCTTCTGCTCCAGGCATTTCTTCTGAAGTTGTCAGGCAGCAAATGACATATCAACCGTTCCTCAGCCCTTTTTGAAGCCACACTGGCTCTTGGGTAGATAGCCATCTTCTAGGTGAAGGATCAGATTCTTTTTTTTTTTTTTTTTGCAGAGCAATGGGGGTTACATGACTTGCCCAGGGTCACACAGCTAGTAAGTGTCAAGTGTCTGAGGCCGGACTTGAACTCAGGTCCTCCTGAATCCAGGGCCGGTGCTGTATCCACTGTGCCACCTAGCTTCCCCGGGATCAGATTCTTAAGGACAACTCTTGCAAGAATCTCACCACCAATGACTCAAATAGAGACACACACCCCCCTCCCCCCAGCCATGATTGTCACAGGACCATCTATTTCCTTTACCTTTATAGAGATGGACAATGGAGGCATGCTTGAGCTCCTGAGGGATAACCTCCTCTTGCCATATAACCCAGAAAATTTCAATCAGCTTTTGTATGATCAGTAGACGACCCCCTGCCTTGTAAACCTTATCTGGAATAGAATCAACACCAGGTACTTTGCCAAGTGAGAGGAGCTGAATGGCATTCAGAACCTCTTCTTCAGTTGGAAATTCAGCTAGGGAGGGATTGACTTCAACCTGGGTATACAGATATAGTCAGTGGCTTCAGAATTGATTGATGGTCTTTTGAGAACTCTTTAGGATCATGTCCTTATCACTGATCACTGGAGCTCCATCAGCACTGAGTAGTTGAACTATACCATAGGTCTTTGGACCATAAATAGCCTTCAGGGCATCAAAAATGCTTTTGATTATTATCATCAGTGTAAAACTGAATTTTGTCTGTCTTCCAAGCCAAGAATTCTTCATCTCTCTAATATTTACTTTCACTTTACTTTTGATGGAGTTAAACACTGCCTTCTTAGAAATTAACTATCTTGCTGGTAAATCCTGTGGAGTTCTTGTTTTTCATTTAGCAGCTTCTGAATTTCCCTATAATTTTCATCAAACCCATCTTGATGTTTGTGAGTGTTCTGGCCCAGATGAATAAATGCAAATACATCACATCTCTGAAAGCTGCCCACTCCTTTTCTGCTCCACTCTTGCCATCTGTATGTTGGCTTAGATTTCCCTCCAAGTTGCCAACAAACTTTTCACCCACTGAGAGAGAAAGACACTAATCTGTTGATATTAAGTCTTTTGGTAGTCATCTTGCCTTGGGGCTGCTACTTCTGTTGAATGTGAATGTTCATCTTGAAGAGGATAAGTCTATGATCAGTTCAGCACTCTGCATCACACATTGCCTTCTTCACTCTCACATCCTATCTATCTCTTCTCCTTATAATGACACAGTCTATTAAAAGCCAGTGTTTGCTGTGAGGGTGCATCCATGAAGTTTTATTGCATTAGGTAAATGGAAGATAGTGTTGGTGATAAGAAGGCCATGAGATGTACAAGTCTTGGCAGTAAGTGACCTTTGCTGTTTCTGTTTCTGACTGCATTCCTCCCAAGTACTCCCTGCCTGGTCTGGTCAGCATTGAAGCTACCTAGCATTATAAGCCCAGGTTCTTTTGGCAAATTGATGATGAGGGTCTCCAGATCTTCATAAAATTTTTCTTTGACATCCTCAGGGTTGATCATGGTGAGAGGATATGCACTGATGATGACATGGTGCTTTCCTGCCAGAGGCAATTGCATTGTCATGAGCCTGTTCACTCCTTGTGGTAGGCATACAAGCTTGTTCACTAGATTTGTTTTGACTGCAAAACTTATTATGCCAGCTTCACAGTGCTCTCCTTTCCTCCTTTTCACTGCAACCACTCCAGAAAAATGTGTTTCCAGCTCTGACTTCCATAAGCTGGCCTTCATTTGCCAGCTGTATTTCACTCAGGGCTGCTATTTGAAATGTGATACCTCCTGAGTTCTCTTACAACAAGAGTTCTTTCAGATCTACTGGATTTTGTGTTGTCCATAAGCATGTACACATTCCACTTATATATGGTGAGTGGAACCATCTTTGCAAAAAGTTTTTGTAAATTTTTTGTGTGTTTTGACCTCAGGGTGGGATGCCTACCTGCTTTAGCAAGCAGGCCAGGCTTGGGTAAAGCCAAACATTTTTAGGGCACCTTTTCCAGCCCCTTCCTTATGCTAGGAGTGAGTAGTGAGGTCTCTCAACAAGGCTGCTCAGACACCCGGGGGCTGCTGAATCCCAAAGCTCCTTTAGTACAGTGAGAAGATGACCTTATGGCCTTGAGCCACATGTGTTCAGGGTTGTGACCACACCTCCCAGTGTATCCACACTTGCTACTCTGTCACTTGCCTGTCGCCACAGGACTTTGAGATAGGTAAAAATGGTAAAATGGTATGGGGGATGTCTTTTGATTTGTGCATAATTGGATTTAAGGGAGGCAGAGTTGCATGAAGCTGCCTGTCACATTCTTCCAGAGTAATGAGTTCAGTGGCAAGACAAAGTCAAGAAGACTGACAATGGCTTGGGATGAAGTGGATGATCTTGGCAACCAAGATGTCTAACCAAGCTCCAAGCGCTCCATCGCACCTGCTTCAGCTACCTTCATGACTGTTGAAACAAATTGTTCTTGTCCACCAATTCCACTGCGGGGTATACACCCCTCTGACTCACTGAAGGGTTTGAGACCCCTTGGTTTTACCATCAACCTGGGTTAGCCCATCTTCTGAAATGGTTAACTGGGGTGTGGTCACTGCACATGCTATAGTTTCTTAGAGCCACAGGTGAGAGTTGGGTGAATCAGGTGGACACTAAGGTAGAAAGCAGCCCTGAAAAGGACTTGGGGGCCCTCACACCAGAGATACTAGTCTTCACTGAACACACCCTACACTTTCAAGAGGGACAAGTGGCATTCAACCACCCTAGATTGAGCAATAATGGGTCTGTGATACCCTTAGCTATCCAGGGCTATATATGCACTACATTTACTGTCTCTGCATTGTGTCTGCCCCATGCAGGCAGGCATGGATAATGCATTGGATGCCTGTTCATGATGGGGATTGGATATTGCAATCATTCCCCATGAAATGAAGAATTCCCAGTAAGTGTGAGTCATAAGCTTCCATTGATTAAGTCCTTGTCCTTGTACACAATGCTAGTCTACCAACTTGATGATTGAGTAAGATCCTTGGATTAGTCCAGCCGGTTTGGCCTCATGTCCATGGTGGAGTGCTGTGAAGATGGCCCAACTTAACTATCTAGAAGAAGTAAAAGTTGTAACAAGGTTTCCATAGGTGGACCTGTGGAAGGATCATTTTTATTCTCTTTCTCCTACTTTGTTCCCAAATGTATTAGTTTTCTACCCCTTTTTTTGCTTTACTTAAGATAATAAAAACACTACCCTCAGCCCTCTCTTTGTCTTATTTAATTCCTTTGAAGTATTAGGACTCTGAAGGGACTTGTTTCTTTTTCCCCACTAGAATGTAAATACTTCCTCATTATACAGGTTTTTTTTCCAGTTGTTTACATCTTTCTTAGTTTAACTTGACTCCTATGTTTGAATTTCAGAGTTTCTACTCAGTTCTGCTCATTTCATCAAGAATGCTTGGAAAATATTCTGTTTGATTAATTATCCATTTTTCCCTTGAGAATTATAGAGTTTTTTCCAGGTGAGTTATTTTCAGTTATAAGCCTCTATTTTCTGCATTTTGTAATATGTATTTCAAGATCTTATCTCCTTTTTAATACTAGTTCCCAAGTCTTCTGTTATCCTAACTGGTTCTTTGCTACTTTAACTCTTTCTTTCTAGCTATTTAAAGTATTTTAAAATTTTTTAACCTGAAAACTCTGAATTTTGGCTATGATATTCCTGGTAGTTTTCATTTTCGTTTTTTTTTTTTTTTAAAGAAAGTGACCATAGATTCTTTCTACTTTCATTATGCACTCTATTACTAATATGTCTGGTCAGTTTTCATTTATTATATCTAGAAATATTGTGTCCAGTCTTTTTTTGGCCTTGATTTGTAGTTATCTGATGAGTTAGATTATGTTTTCTAGGTTAGTTCTTCTTAAGAGATAAATGCATATTTACAAAAACATCCATCTCTTTCTCCCTACCTCAGATCAAGACCTGGACTACCATTCTTCTGGTCTTTTATAATACCTTCCTAGTTAATTTTCCTGCCACAGATCTCTTCTATCTGCATCCTACATACAGTTGCCAAAGTAATATTCTTGAAGAAGTAATTCCTGTAGAATTAGGAGAAAATTGTCACAAAACCCAGATAGGAGTTGGTACCCAAGAGAAAAGGATGATCACCACTGTTAAGTGCTGCAGAGATATGAAGAGGAATGAGGACTGAAAAAAAGATCATTGGGTTAGGTAATTAAGAGGACATCAGTTACTTTGGAGAGAGCATGTTCAACTGAATGATGAAATTGGAAGTCGGATTGCAAGGGGCTTAAAGGGGTTAGCACTCTCTATGTGTCACTCCCCTGCTCAGTAAATTCCATGGGCTATTACTTCTAGCATCATGTACTGATTTCTCTTATTGGAATTAAAGCCCTTTATAACCTGGCTGCCTTTTCAGCCTTATTTTATATTGCTTCCTTCATGTACTCTGTTGTCCAGCCAAACTGGCCTTCTTGCTGTATATTACACATGACATATTTTATCTTTTGTCTCCAAGCCTTTGAACAGGCTGTCCCTAATAACTAGTATACACTCTCTCACCTTGACCTCTTAGAAATTCTAGTTTAAAGTTCAGCTCAAAACCCAACTTTCCATATAAGGCCTTTTCTGATCACACAAAATTATCATCTATTTCTTTTGTATATAACTTCTTTATGTACATCTTGTCTCTCCCAATAGAATGTAAATTCCTCACGTGCAGATACTATTTAATTTTTGTTTTTGTTTTTTTCTAACATTACCACAGTGCCAAGCATATATAATAGATTCTTATTACAGATTTTTTTTTGGTGAGGCAACTGGGGTTAAATGATTTGCCCAGGGTCATACAGCTAGTAAGTTTCAAGTATCTGAGGCCAGATTTGAAGTCAGGTCCTCTTGAATACAGGGCCAATGCTTTATCCACTGCACCACCTAACTTCCCCTTTATTACAGATTGATTGTTATTTTTATTACCTAGTGTTAAATTAGCCAAAAAATCCAGGCAGAGACATTTTATTTCCTTCTATAAAGAACAGAGGGAGCAGCAAGGTGGCACAGTAGATATAGCACTTGCCCTGAATTCAGGAGGACCTGAGTTCAAATCTGGCCTCAGACACTTGACACTTACTAGCTGTATGACCCTGAGCAAGTCACAACCCTCATTACCCCACCAAAAAAAAAAAAAAAAAGAATAGAGGTGGGCATTATGAAAACTTCCCAATCATCTCTATTTATAAAAAACAAAAACAAAAATGAAAAAACCAGCCCCAAAACCAACCAACCAACCAAAAAAACCCAGAAGAGAAACAAACGAAGAACTCTTAACCTGGCATATGTGATTTTTTTCTTTACAATAGGGTCTCAGGTTTTAGAGTTTTAAAACTTATTCCCATAATGATTTAGGATAAACCCATTGTAAGTTGGTGTCAGTCCCCTTTATATTAGAGACTTTCCCCTGGCTTAAAAACCTTGGATTAGATTTCAAATAGGCCTAAATGAATATGAATTAAGGAACAAATAGTTATATTACATGAGGATTTCCTGTAAAACTTTTTCAATGTCCATTTGGATCTTCTCATCATCTTCAGTTCTCTTCCGGAGGAAGGTCTGTATTTCCAGCATAACAAGGGCTTTTTGCTTTACCTGAACAAACCAAAGCAGAACTTCTTAGATCTGTGATGAAATAATGGGATTTCAAAGATACTCAAAGACCCACCTGGAGATTAATCTAGACTGATTGAATCAAGTGAGAGTGATTGACTGCTGATTAGCCTACTTCAAGTTAATTGGATTGTAATCATACCTGGCTATCCCTTAAGAAGGTATTGTTCTCAGAAGCTAGACTGTGAACTCAACTTGAGAACACCTTCAAAACCAATGGATTTGGATGACGCCAACCAATCAGCTTGAAGCAGTGTGTAAGGACCACCTCTGTTCCAGACCTATAAAATGCTTCCACAATCAGCTTGCTGGAGAGTTCCTGATTAAAGCAGGCTCCTGGAGGAGGACTTGAGGAAGAACCCAACCAGGCTGGAACTCTAGGCTAGATAGACCTTTTCTTAACTTTCTGAACTCCATGTTAATACCTGTATGCTTTAATAAATGTTTAATGCCCAAAGACTGGTGCTGAAGCTTCTAATTTAAGGCGATCACACAATATAGATTTTAAACATCACAGATCATAAGAAGAAAAATGAGAAAACCTACTTTGATTAGTTAAAAAAATAATTTTCACAAGAAGAATCCAATTTATCAAAGATCAGTAACTCCATAATGTCAGTGGGCAGTGTAAAGGATCTTAATCCATGACATTACAAGAAGCTTAAATTTGCTTCTTGAGAATTTCTAGCCTCCCCCCCCCCACTTCTGCCTTCTTGATCTAAGAAGTTAATTGTCCTCAGGAGGATGCTTTCCACTTATCAAATATGATCCCTGGATCTGAGCACAGTACTCCTGATGTGGTCTAGGCAGTTAGAGTAGTATTTTGATCTTCTTATTCCTGAAAATTATGCTTTTCTCAAGTTTTTTTTTGGAGGGGGGGTGCTGCTTATTATACTCATGTTTAGCTTGCTGTTCACCAAAACACATAGATCTATATTGGAAGGATTGCTGACATCTCTTCTTCCATCTGGTACCTGTGAAGCTGATTTTTTTTCCTAAATCCAAGACTTCACATTTATGCTGATTAAATTTTATTTTATTAGATTTTGCCCAGCATTCTAGACTGTCAAGATCTTTTCAGATCCTGACTTTAATATCCAGTGTGTTGGTTATCTCTCCCAGCACAGGTTTTAAGACTCAATATACAATATAATACTCTGATATTATCAACATTTATTATATTATTAGGGAGAAGAGTGTGTTTATCCTAAAAAATTCTTCTAAGCTTATTCAACTCCATATATGATTTCTAAATTTTTCAATTAATGCTTTTTGTTTTTCTATTATTCATTATATATCTACATATCTCTCTATATATCTATATCTTCTCAGCCCACCCATTGATCTCTCCCCTTATGATAAACATTAAAAAGGGAAAAAAGTATTTAAGCCCAACCAACCAACACATAAGATGTATCTGACATCTGTGGAAATTTATTGTGATTCGGGGACCCTGCCTTTGGGCTGAGATTAAAAAACCTTAGGCCCTCAGGGTTTTTTTCTGTGTAAGAGGGGCTAGGGCCCCTTCCCCTCCACTTCAGCTGCCGGGGGCCTCTGAGCTGGGCTAAGCTGAGTGGACAAAAGCCCCGAGCCATGGGTGTGGCATGGCATGGCCCCATTTGCACAGCAGAAAGGCGCACGAAAACCCTCAGGGACACTGGGGTTTGCTTTGCCCAGCCCCAGCTGCGGGCTCACAAAGCATGGGGCTTGGCCAGCCCTGGGGGTGGCCAGCCTCAAGTTTCACCTGGGAGAGAAGGTTAATAAAAAGGGGGCTGACAAGAGACAAGGAGGAATGGTACAAAGAGGTTGGAAAAAGTGAGAAAGGGGTGGTCAGCACAGAGGAGACAGAGAAAAAGCTATGCTGGGGGAATGCAGGTGTACGCCAGAGGACTAAGAGAACACAATGAGGTCTGAGAGAGAGATACACAGGGGTTCAGCACGGCAGTACAGAGAGGAAAGTTAGACAGTAAGGGTTGGTTGACAAAGTGAAAGGGGTTTGGAGTTAGAAGAAAGGAGATGAGAAGTGAAAGCGAAGCAGGGGAGCTGGAGTAAAGGAGAAAAAGAGTGAAAGTTGGAGAAAGCTGGAGCATACCCATAGGCAAAAGGCTGCAACAGCCCTTATTATATTAAAAGCAGACAGGTCAGATAATTTGCATTTCTTAACCCTTATCTCTTACATTTCTTTTTATAAATAAATTCTGCTTTGATTATTTAATTAAGAGGCTTCTTAACCCTTTTCTTATCAATTTGGGAGTGGAGCAATGTGGAGGAATTTTTAAATGACCTATACTAAGTTAATAGCAGTCAGATAGCCAGTCAGTCAAAAGTCCCCAGATTAGGCCCCCCCAGTCAGATTAGGACCCAGTAAGTCAGTAAAAATATTTTTACATTTGAATGGTGACCCAGATGGGATTTACGGCCCAATTATAATTTTTCTAAACTTATAGTTTTTCTCAAGTTATAATTTTTCATATAATTATAATTTTTCATATAAGTACAGCTACATAATTTTTCAGATTAGTTATAGTTAATAACTTTTTACACATCATATGTAATTATTCTATACCCTCTATATTTGATATTAATAGACAAAAATAAAATATTACTTTTTGTTCGCTTTCCATTTTTGTTCTTCTTAGAGTACATAAATGTGTCCAGACTAGAGGTTCTAAGCCTTCTGGCATGTTAACTGGATTATCTAGCTCTTCCATGGCATTCATTAGTTGGGCAAAGTTCTCCTTTTGAAGTTGGGCAGACCCTTGTCGTTCTCCAAAAGGGCTCGCAACCTCTGCTTGCTTTTGCTTCAGCGGCCTGGCATTATCAATATACACAAACATTTCCAAGACAAGTTAAGATCATATTATCACATGTTTAAAAGTATTAATAGTAAGTAGTACTTTTTTTTTTTTGCGGGGCAATGGGGGTCAAGTGACCTGCCCAGGGTCACATAGCTAGCAAGTGTTAAGTGTCAGAAGCAGGATCTGAACTCAGGTCCTCCTGAATCCAGGGCCAGTGCTTTATCCACTGCACCACCTAGCTGCCCCTCTAAGTAGTACTTTTAACAAGATATTTTGTGTAGTTCCTTTTTCCAGAGAACCTCAAGAATATTACCTTTCTGGGCTTAATTCTCTATAGAACAGATAGAGTCTCTAGGTCAGCAAAGCTATTGCAAAGAAGACTCCTTTGCTCCCATTGAAGCTTTCTTTGCAATAGCATAGCTGGTCCAGAGACTACTTTGACTTCTTACAAAAATAACATTTACAAATAACATTTGTAAAACACTTAGCAAGCAGTCACTTAATAAAATGCTTATGCCCCATCCTTTACCTGGATTAGTACCCAGGAATCTAGCTGCATAGTAGTTTGGAAAAAGGACCCCCTCTTTTTTGAGTACACACATCAATGTATTGATTCTTAAAATGGGGTCATAGTCAGGGAAGAATGGGAAGCCCTGCTCTGTAACAGTTCATTCTGAAAAAAAAGCTTTAGTGGAGTAGATTATACCTTACTGAGAAAACTGAGGCCAATCACCATTATTTCCTTCTTTTCCCCTTATCTGCATCCCTCACCTCCATTATCTTCTTCAATCTCTGTTGAAGAATTAATCTTTTACCTCATCAAGTATTCTGTAAGTACTCTTTTTTTTTTGGGGGGGGTGAGGCAATTGAGGTTAAGTGACTTGCCCAGGGTCACAGAGCTAGTAAGTGTCAAATATCTGAGGTCGGATTTGAACTCAGGTCTTCCTGAATCCAGGGCTGGTGCTCTATCCACTGCGCCACCTAGCTGCCCCCTCTGTATGTACTCTTGATCCCTTCTCCCAGAGAAAATTGGCAGACTGTCCTCACAGTATTCTCAATCTCCACTTCTCCCACACTTCAGGCTCTTCCTTATCTATTGGTTCCTTCTCTGTTGCCTATTAAAATGCCCAAGTCTCTCCCACTTTCAAAAAAAATCCTCACTAGAACTTAAGAGATCCCCTCAATTTATCATTCTCTCCTCCCCTTTTCAGCCAAACTTCTTGAAAAAGCTATGTATACTCAACTATGATCTCAACTTCCTCTCCTCTCTCTCATTTCTCAAGCCTTTACAATCTGCCTTCTGATCTCACTCAACTGACATTTCTTTTTCCAAAGTTGTAAATGATTATATTGTTAAACCTAATGACCTTATCCTCGTCTTTTTTGATCTCTATACAGTATATGATACTTTGGACAATCTTCCCTCCTGAATATTCTTTCTTTTATAGGGTTTTTCATGATACTTTTCTTTTTGTTCTCTCACCTGTATGACTATTCCTTCTTGATTTTCTATGCCAAGTCATCATCTCTGTTTCCTAATTTTAGATACACTCCAATGCTCTGTTACAGGTCCTTTTCTCTCACTATACTCTTATTTGGTTACCTCATATTATTATGATTATATATTATTATTATCATATACTATTATTTGGTCACTGATCCCCTGGATTTAATTATTATCTCTATGCAGAGGACACTAAGATCTATATATCCAACTCTAGTTTTACTCCTGTGCGCCAGTCCTGCCTCAAAAACTGATTATTAAACATTTTGAACTGGAACAGTCTCTAGTCATCTCGACTCACTATGTCCAAAACAGAATTTGTTTCTTCCCAAATTTACCCTTTTTCTGAACTTTCTTTTTGTTGAGGACACTCTCATTCTTCCAGTCATGCAGTTTTGCAAACTTAGGACTATCTTCTTCCCTTCACCTTCATCTCATAAAACCAATCAGATCCAAATCTTGTTTTTATCTTTATAAGAACTTTTCCATTTATCCCTTCTCTCTATTCACATAGATACCATTTCAAGGCCTTCATAGCCTCTCCCAGAGACTATAATAACCTCCAACTTGGTTTCCTCATGTCTTTTCTCTGCTTTCTAATACATCCTTTAAAATGCTGCCAGAGTGATTTTCCATGTCACTTCCCTATTAAAAGAATCTTCAGTGGCTTCCTGTTGCTCAAACAGTGGATCAAATTGAAACTCCTTTTTCAAATCAGCCCCATTTTACCTTCTCATCCTTAATACACATTAGTTAACTTTACACACTATAGTAAAGACAAACTGATTTCCTTACTGTCCTTATATGTTATGCTCCTTTTTCCATATCTCTATCTTTAAACTGACTGTCTCCCTTTCCTGCAATGCTCTCCCCTCCTCTCCTCTTCTTCCTTAGCTCATGATTCAGCTAAGAGCCATCATCTACATCAAACTTTTTACGTACCCATATTCCCTTGTATAAAATTGTATATGCTGGAGCAGCTAGGTAGCACAGTGGATAAAGCACCAGCCCTAAATTCAGGAGGACCTGAGGTCAAATGTGACCTCAGACACTTGACACTTACTAGCTATGTGACTGGGCAAGTCACTTAACCCTCATTGCCTGACCCCCCCCCCAAAAAAAATTGTATCTGCTAAGATATCTATCATTTATCATCTACCTACCTACTTCTCCATCCATCCATCTAGACATCCACATACTTAATTCCCCTAATAGAATGTGTAAAGAATTGTTATTTGAGGTTTTTATGGCACGCACTGGCCTGGGGCTCCCCAAACCATACGGTGCTCCACCACTGGTTGTGGCCGTTGCCAGGGCTCTGGCACCTCACGTCATCACCACTCGCCCACACCTACAGGGGCCTGGCAAAATTATAATGATTGGAAGCCTAGTGAGGGCAGTCATGTGACTGTCAGAACGGCCATCCCATTGGCTGGGGCTGTGTGGGGTGTTTCTAGGTTTGGGGGAGGAGAATTGGACATTCTAGGTGGCAGCTGGAAAGCGACAGGCGTTCTGCTGCTTATTTTCAGCTGATTCCTGGGCGGTGGTATTTTTTCAGGTATTATAATTTCCCTTTCCCCATTTTATTTCCTTTCCCTTGATCCTACTGATCCTGTTTGTGTTTTTTCTTTTTTAAGTTCATTCTTGTTCAAATAAATCTTGTTCTGTTTTGAGGGAGGCTGCCGGTCTCCTTCCTTGCCCCAATATTGCAGCGAGCCTCTTAGCTAGCACGCCCCAATTAAAAATTGGTCCCCACAATCCAATAGCCAAAATTTTATGCTAACCTCTCAGCACTATGGCATGTCTTTGGAGAAACATTAGCACTGAGTTTAGCCAGTAAACTAATGGTTTTATTTGCTGTTCTTATTCATTGTATTTAATTTTCTTGTCTTTATATGCTGAATTTTATTGTATCTTTGAACAGATGTTGACTTGCAGTCTTTGAAACAACTTCATACAGATTGCCAAAGGTGCTATGGCTAATTCTATTGTGGTATTAAAAATGTCTTTCGTGGGGGCAGCTAGGTGGCACAGTGGATAGAGCAAGTACAATGTTGCCTACTTTATTGGTGAGTCAACTTGGGATATTTGCACAGCGCTATGAATGGAGTAGGAGGACTGATGCTACTCATCTTCTTGGCATATCCTTGTATTTTTCCAATTCTTCCCCCACAAGGAAGAGAAAATCAACCTCATCAGTTAATTAAAGGAAAAAAAGAATCTTTTGAGATATGATTATACTAGATAATATTTAAGGTCCCTTTCAGCTGAGAATCTCATAAACCTGTGAATACTGGAAGGTCCTAGAGAATTCCTGAAAAGAATAGTATTCTCCATATGCATATGTGTGTATACATATGTATATCTATGCAGACATGTGTGCTCTGTATATATACACATATATGTATACATATATGTGTATATATTTATATATAAAACATGACATGGCTCACATGGTAAATCTATTTGTAGTACTAATAATGAATTTTAAGACCCCCTAGAACCTGTAATCATTAGATCATATTCCTTTTCATTTAAAAATAATGGTATTTGGATGAGGTAATTATAGAAATTAGTCACAGGTACATTCAATGCAACTTTCCTTGATATAAAATCACAAAATATTTTAGACTTGCTTTTATGATTATTACTTTTAACAATTTCTTCATCTGTAGGAGAATCTTATATAACTTGATTGAAAGAGGGAAAGGTTAGCATGCAGAGTCACCAAAAATAGCACCATGTACATAAAAATGAAATGAATCTGTTTTTGATGATGAAAAGAAATCATAATCTTTACTTTTACCATTAAGATTTTGATGCAACTTCAAAATGCATGATAGATTATTATATTTTATCTGAATGTAATAGTAATAATAATGATAGCTAACATTTATATAGTGCTTACTGTGTGCCAGGCACAGTGCTAAGAGTTTTACAATTATTATCTCATTGAATCCTCACAACAAGGCTGGAATGTAGGTGCTATTATTATCCCTATCTTGCAGATAAGGAAACAGAGACAAACAGAAATTAAGTGACTTGCCTAATGTCACAGAGCTAGTAAGTATGTGAGGCTGGATTTGAATTCAGGTCTTCTTGGCTACAGGCCTAGCACTCCATCCACTGTGCCACCTCTCTGCCCTAATCTTAAATTGCTATGTGTAATGCTATCAAGTTCCCTTATATGCTTAGTCTATTGACCAAAATGGTATTTGTATTAGTATTTTGGCTACAGGATGTTGCACTAATGTTTTTTTTAATATTGGTAAAAGAAATCCTGAAATTTCCTTTTTTAGAAATAAAAAGTAATTAAGAAACATTATCTTTCCTTGATCTTGCCATCACCTGCAGATCTACCACTCCATGTTCAGGAATCATGAAATCCCTTTATCTTATCATAATCTAATGACTTTCCACCTCTCCTTTCCCTTACCATACCTACTTTTCATCCATACCATCACCAGCAATTCCTTGACCCTTCATTTTTCTTCCAGGGTATCACCTATACAAAAGCCACTCTCTCATCTTTTCCCTATCTTAACCTCTTCATGAACCAGTTCAACTCCACATTGTTCTCTTTTCTTGAATCCCTGGCTCTTTTATCATATTGTTCATTGCACCCTGCTAAGCTTCATTCAGCTTTGGGTCACTTCCACACTCTGCTGCCTTTGTTTTTACACATGGACTGCTGAACTGCTGAACAAAGATGGAGAAAGTTATGCAACCATTCTGACTGGGTCCATTACAAATTTGTGTTACACAACTTTAATTGGACCCTCAAGTGTTGCTAGACATTCCTTCTGTACCTCCCTTATCCACTGACTATTCCACACCACATAGCAACTCTTCCAAACCTTTTTATTGCTTCTCAAACCTCCCATGCTCCCCCAAACCCCTCTTAGCTAAAAACCTTGTTTCAATTCCCTAGACTTAAAATATAGGTATCATCCTTGACTCCTCACTATTTTTCATCGTCCATATCTAATCTGTTGCTAAGGCCTGTTGATTTGACCTTCGCAATATCTCTTGAACATGCTCTGTTCTCTCTTCCGACACTGCCACCCCCTTCCTGGTGTGGGCTCTCATAACTTTACTTTTGTACTACTACATTAGGCTGCTGGTGGGTCTGCCTGCTACAAGTCTCTCATCACTCCAGTCCATCTTCTATTCAGCTATCAAAGTGATTTTCCTAAAGTGCAGGCTTGACCATGTCACCTCCTCCTGGAGCCAACTCTAGTGACTCCCTATTACATTTATGATCAAATACAAAACCTTCTATTGGCATTCCAGGTTCTTTATAATATTACTACCCTCCTCCCACCTTTCCAATTTTCTTACACTTTACTCCCCTCTGTACTTTTTGATCCAATGATATTGGCCTCCTTGCTGTTCCATGAACAAGACACTTCATTGCTTGCTCTGGGCATTTTCTCTGATTTGTCGCCCACACTTCCTCACCTCTGCCTAGAGCTTTCTCTGGCTTCCCTCAAGTGGAAGCCTTTCCCAATCCCTCTTAATTCTAGTGACTTATTTTAATTATTTACTGTTTATCCTGTATGTAGCTTGAATATGCCTGTTATATATTTGTTTTTGTTGTCCTTGTCTTCCCCTCCTTGAGGTCAAGGACTGTCTTTTGTTTCTTTTTGTATTTCCAGTGCTTAGCACAGTGCTTGGTACATAGTAGGTGTTTAACAAATGCTTATTGACTGACTGATATTAACAAAAAGATATTGTCCAAATAAAAGTGAAATCAACCTTGGTCGGCGTTTGTATATTTTGTAGAGTGTGTCAGTCAGATGACTATGAAGCTCAGCAAATTCTTTTTTAAATCCCCGTTCCAGAATCTGTAAGAAAAATATTGCCATCATTAGGACTATAAACTTGATTTTGAAACCTTTTGTTTGCTGACATCTCTGCTTCAAAATTCTATTGGGTCCCATTCTGAGAAAAAACAATATAAGAAATATATTAGAGGCTAAATGTGTGGGAGTTTTAATTCATATTGCAAAAGAACTCACTAAAGTTTCTGTTAATTGATGAACTTCCCAGTGCATTAAAATGTTGCTTGATAGAATTATAAAACTCTAGACCTTAAAGGACTTTTTGTGATCACCTAATGTAGTGGTTTACAGGTGGTTTGTGATAATGGTCCATGGGATTTGCACTCAAAATACTTTAACGGATCCTTAAGTAGTAAATAATTGCAGAATATAATGGGTAGTGTACTAAATTACTCCTTGGGTTCACAACACATTTTTGTTTAAAAGGGTTTGTAGAACAAAAAAGTTGGGAACCACCGATCTGGTCTAACACCTTTATTTTAAAGAGGAGGGACCTGAGGCCAATACAAGGGCAGCAATTTCCCAAAATTCCATTCACGATATATTTTTTTTCCACATGGTGGCATAAAGATGTATCTATACTTAAGAATCAATGTAAAACTTGCCAAAAAAGAAAAACTGTGAGGAATTTCTACTCCTTTCAGTCCTTCCCAACTTTAGACGTTCAGAGATAATTGGTTTTATACACTATACTACACGCACACACACACAAATAGTCAGGAATAGATGACTCTTACTTTGTCATCTACAAGGAAGCCATCATAATAGTCTCTGTATGTATCAAGTTCTTCACGAGCCTTGTAGATTTCATCTGTAGCGAATTTCTATAATAAAATCAGGATTAGTAGAACAGAAAAAGAGATACTTTGAAGACAAATATTTGGGAACAGTAAAAACAACAAGAAGTTTTCTAAATGTGTTAATAGAGCATATACTTTTCACTTTTGGATACTGATGAGGTAGAATAAACCAAAAATAATTTTCTGAAATAAATATTCTAATAGTTGTCTAAATAGTTCAATGAAACCAGAAATCTAGAGTCCCAAATGCATCACATATAAGTTCATTTTCAAACCTAATGTTAATTCAGAGAAACTGCAAAAGCTTTCCTATTCCAATGAGTAAGACAGTCTACCTAAATTCCTGCCCTTATTTACATGTTTAGGAAAACCTGAGGGTGCTAGTGCTATGAATAGACAAAATGTCTCGTCTGCTGGTGAAGAACTGCTCTATTAGAACAAGGGCCATGTAGCACCATGGACAGGACTAGCTCAGTGTCTCCGTATTATTTAAGGAGGGCCAAAATTCTGGAAAATTATTATTTTGCCTGAAGGCATTGTGTTTGAAAAGGCCCTTGTTTAGGCCTGGATCTTAGAATTTACACTTGTCAGGGGCATTAAGAAATCTGTGGTAAATAGAAAGAACAATACCTTAGGTCATTATCAGTTATTAACACAATCATGCTTATAGTACACATAGCTTTCAGATGTAAACTGTTTACAAGACTTTTCATTTCTGCGTTAGATCACATTATGTATCATGCCATATTATATCAGACTACTGGGCATAAAGTCATTTTGTGGCTCATTTGGTTAATAGTGATTGCAAACATGGTGATTGCAAACAGAACTGTGGAGAACACTATATTAGTACACAGATGGATGTTGTCATATAGTACAGAGCAAAGTCTAAAGGTTCTGGATTATAGGTTCATAGAACTTAGAGCTTGAAGATACTATTATAGACCCAATCCCTTTATTTTATAGATGAGAAACATGAGGCCCAGAGATGTTAACTGATTTGAGATGAGATACTGGACTCTGGCATATGGGGAAAGAGGCATTGAATAAAAGATTTGGAACATTTAAGTGATTATGGATCATGGTGGCATTTCAGTAAGAAAAAGACTATTATGATTACTTTTTCTTTTTGTTTTCTTTCAAGGAAGCCATTCAGTTCTAATTCTCTTGTTCGTAGTTCTTCATCTAGCAGTAAAGAGTAAGTAAGGTTGGCTATTTTTAATTCCTCCTGTGGAAACATCAACAATGGAAAACAGATTAATACTGCTACTTGAGGAAACCATTTAACCCTCAGATAAAATAAACCAAGGACCACATAATATTAAAATGCTATTTATTGTTAATGGATACTACTGGGTACAAAGACGTTGTAGTAGTTTTAAAAAGGGAACTGAACAATAAAACTATGTTCAGTATAATATATAGAATTTATTACTATATTAAGAGTAGTTGCAGGGTGGATGTGAGGAAGGAGAAACAGAGGGAAAGATCATGAAAAGAAGAGGAAAGAAGTGCTTGGAAAATACTTTCCTGCTCTCATTTTCAAGCATCTAAATCCTATCCAGTTTTCAAGTCCTAGTTCAAGGTTATTATACTCCTTGGAGCCTATACTCCTCCAGACCTTATTATCCATTCAAAGCTTCTACATCATGCCACTTTAGATGTATTCACGGGGTGGAAACATACTTTAAATTTCATCATCATCCATAACTGTGCCTCCTCTAGGATCCTGACTTCTGATATTCCTTTCTTTAGTTAAAATCTGTCCTCCTATCTCTCCTACTTCCTCCTAAGAGACCCTTTATCCTCCCTGTGACTAGCAGTCTCTTCATCCCTTTCTGCTCAATCCATCTCACTTTCCTTACTTCCCCATTTTGACCATATAGATGATTAGTTGAACCATAATAGTACTCCTCACCCTCAAATCCTTTACTTCTTTGTCCTAATATTGTACATGTCTTGCCAATTTTTAACCCTGGTTTACCTCCATCAGTTGCTGTGCTGTGGAATACTGTTGGAGAAGGTCAAAAAACTGTGTCAACTCAATTCACCACAAATTTATGTTAACTAATCTCAACTGGGCTTTCCTTGCTCCAAAGCCATCCCTTTTTTTCTCTTCTTCTTTTTCTTAACAGAATATATCATGCATGCTACTTTACATGTTTCGAACTTCTTATCTCTTCTCAGCAGCCTCTGCCACCCTAATCCCATTTCTCAATGGAGGACTTTGTTTCCCACTTTACAGAGAATATTAGGATCATCTGCCTTGACATTTTATTTTATACCCTATTCATACTTAATCTCCTTTGCATCATTCTCCACGAGTTCCCCTTTTATTCCAGTCACTGAGTGGAGGTTGTCTTTCTCTTTGTCAAGGCTAATTTTTCTATTGATAGTAGCTACAAATAAAAACTAGCAAGTATGTAATAGCTCATTTAATCCTCACAACAGCCCTACAGACAGAAAAATGGGTAACAAAAGAGGATAAGTGACTTGCCCTTGGTCAAAGTGTCAGAGGCTGGAATTGAACTCAGGTCAGTGCTCTATATACTCTGCCGCCTTTTCCCTTGATATCGTTTGCTGCCTAAAAAATGCTAGTTCATTTCAGTCTTTCACTTTTCCCTGTCATTCCCTCAAACTATATTTCTTTTCATAGACAGACTCCTAAAACGTTGTCTGTTCTCATTTCCTCCACTCTATCACTTCTCAAACTATTAAAAATCTGTCTTCTTTACCTTACCACTTGACTGAAACTGTTCTTTCTAATGTTACCAGTGATTGTTAAACTGCTAAATCCTATGGCATTAATTCAAGTTCCCATCATATTTGACTTCTCTTCAGCTTCTGATATTGTTATAAGACTAGGTCTGGTGGTTTTGAGATCCCCATCATAGTTTCACTTTAAAAGGAGACTGTAAGCTTATAGAACATACTCTTGAAAAAATGCTGACAATAACATTTTTGAAGGTTGGTACAGCTGTGTTACCCAAATAATATTTTGTCTACCACCAGCTTGCTTTTCTACCTGCTAACAAAACCCCACAAATAATATTTTGCCCTGACCCAATATGCAATTTGGCCAGCTCCAGGGAGGCCATGAAAAATCATAGTATAAAAACTTCACTCTCAGGAATCCATCGTCTAAAGAAGCTATAGATGGAATCACCCCTATAACTGAGGCTCTGAAAAGCCAGGATATTATTCTTCCATGCCATCATTCTCCATGTAATACTCCCATTTTGCAAGTTAAAAAACCCAAGCCTGGGCCAGATGGTAAACCTGTTTATTGTTTTGTACAGGATCTTAGAGCGATTAATAATTATGTTATGCCAATACATGCGATAGCTCCTAACCCTGCCACCATAGTTTCTTCAATCCTATGTGATGCTACATGCTTCACAGTGGTAAACCCCTGCTCTGTCTTTTTCTCAGATTTCTTAGTATTTACTTATTCATGTACATATTGAATTATGCCAGTATAAGTTCTTTAAGAGCAAAGACAGTTTTATTCATGCCTTTATCTCTTTAGCATCTAGCACAGTGTTATGTAGATAGTAGGCACTTAGATTTTAAAAAAAATTAAATTATTGCTCATTTCTCTAGCTTAGAAATCTGGGTGAAAGGAATTGTCATTGCACCCTAACTATATGCATAAGGTCAAGGTTCCCTATCCTTGGCTTGAGGCTTACAATCACAAGCTTTTATTTTACCTGATTGATAACCATCTCACATTTCACTTTACTTTTAAAGAGTCTTCTTAAATGATCATCAAAAGTTTGTGTTGTTTCTTGAATAGAGTTTTGAAGCTTCCTTAATTCAGCATCCAGTGACTAAAATAAAGATATTAGTAAAGTTAACTTTTATGGATTTACTTGTCACAAGATAATAATAAGAGCCTGTCATAGTCAATTTCAGCTCAGTCTTTCAAATGGACAATGTTGACTGAACTGCCATAGGGATTCATTACAAGTGAGCGTCACTAAGGATAGCCTTTGGCCCTGGAGTGTCTGATATTTTTTCTCAGAGAAATAATATAGCAAGTTTTATAGCTTTATAGTTTGCAAAGTGCTCGCATCCATTATTATATTTTAAGGTTATCAACAAGTGTTTATTAGGTGTCTATTATATGCTAAGTGCAGGGGAAACAAAGGCCAAAAAGTCATTTGATCTTATTTAATGAGCTAGTTTTTATAAATTTTTGGATTTTATGAAAAAGTTATACATGAATATACATATATATCCTACATTGATTCATAAGATACTTTGTAATGATTCTCTAGTTGTTTCATATTTAAATGTTTTGTCATTCTCTCTAGCTCATACGTTCTGACAAAGTAGTAGATACAATGAAATAAGCATTATTTGATTTTCTAGTTTTTGCTATAAAGTTTGGGTTAATTTGTTGTGAATAATCTAAGTTGCTAAGTTTAATAATTTTTCTAATAGAAGATATTTTGTTTTTCCCTTTGAAAATGGAAAGTTACTTAATTATTTCTAGAAGTAACACCAAAGTAAAAAGAATTTGCAATTTGCAAAGCTGTTAAAAAAAGAAAAATTAATTTTTAATTTATTCTTCTTCCTCCTGACCTTTTTATACTTCTCTCTTTCCTCATTTAAATCTTTGACTTTTTTCTCATACTCTTTGATTATTTTCTTTTCTTCTTCAGTCCATAAAGCATCAGGTTTAGCCATACAGGCAGGCTGTGGAATTACCTGAAGACAGAGAGGTGAAGCACATAATCCACTAAACATGGTACAGTGATAATATCAGTAAAGCAGTAAGAAAAAATTGGTGACAACAATCTCTAACTATTGCTGGGGGAGGCAGTCAAAATGGCCCAGAACTTAGTCAAGTTTCAAAGGGAATTTTCAGGAGCACCACTGGAAAATTAGTAGTACAACTTCCCTCAATGCTGCTAAAACACATACACCTCTTTTTGTTAAAACATTTTTTCTATTAGTTTGAAAATCAGTGCTGAAGTTTTATATTCCTTTGTGTTTAGTGAACATGGTTGAAGTTGCTAAGTTTGTTTTCTTTTTTTAAGTAATTTATTCTTTCCCCCCAATTTATTTATTTTTACATTAATTTTTTAAAAATTTTGAGTTCCAAATTCTCTCCCTTCCTTCAGCCCCTCTCCCACCCATTGAGAACACAAGCAATATGCTATTAATTATATATGTGAAATCATGCAAAACATATTTCCATATAGCCATATTACAAAAAAGGCAAGGAAAATGAAGTTTAAAAATTATACTTCAATTTGCACTCAGAGTTCATTAGTTCCCTTTCTGGAGATGGTTAGCATTTTTTATCATGAGTCCTTTAAAATTGTCTTGGATCATTGTATCGATTGGAGTAGCTAAGTCTTTCACAGTTGGTCTTCATTACAAGATTGCTTTTATTGTGTACAATGATCTCCTGCTTCTGCTCACTTCACTTTACATCAATTCATATAGGTATTCCCAAGTTTTTCTGAAACCATCTCTTCATTATTTCTTACAATACAATAGTATTCCATCACAATCATATACCACAACTTGTTCAGCCATTTCCCAGTTAATGGGCATCCCTTCAGTTTCCAGTTCTTTGCCACCCAAAAAGATATTCTATAAATATTTTTGTACATATATATCCTTTCCTCCTTTCTTTGATCTCCTTGAGATACTGACCTGATGATACTGATATTTCTGGATCAAATGGTATGCACAGTTTAATAGCCCTTTGGGCATAGTTTCAAATTGTTCTCTAGAATGGTTGGATCAGTTCACAAGTCCATCAACAGTAAACATGTCCCTATTTTTCCATATACCCTCTAACATTTGTCATTTTCCTTTTCTGCCATGTTAGCCAATCTGATAGGTATGAGTGTTTTAACTTGTACATTTCTCTAACCAATAGTGATTTAGATATTTTTTTCACATGACTATTGATAATTTTGATGTATTCTTCTGAAAACTTATGTTTATATTCTTTGACTATCAATTGGGAATGACTCATATTCTTATAAATTTGGCTCACTTCCCTATATATTTGAGAAATGAAGTCTCTACCAAGGAATGTTTGCTTTTGAAGAATTTCCTAAAACTCAGGCTTATTTAGGAAAATGGTAAATTTCATATTTTTCTCTCTTTCATCCTTCCTATTCCACTTTCCAGTGTTAGACAAAACCATTACCATCCTCAAAATATCTTCTTTCTTGACTTCTAGAACTCCACCCATCATGTCCATCAAAGCTCGACGTCTTGCATCATCTCGCTGGAAAAAGAACCCAAAATTAGAGGAAATGGTGGCTAGAATATAAATTGTTCAGGCTCTATCAGCATCACCCAAGACCATAGATCCAAAAGGTTGTCAGAAAGAAACCAGGTCAGGAAAATGTACCTATAATGATAATGATGGTGATGGCAAAGGATGTGTGTGTGTGTGTGTTGGGGAGGGGGTGTAATTAGACACTTTCCTAAATATTTCTCATGGATTGCAAAGGAACCATGTTTCTATAATATAATATAAAAATACAATGAATAAGTGTAAGAACAAATATATTTATGTAAATATATATCTAGATCTGGTTTTTAACATAATACCTGACTTAAAAGACGTCTTTCCCGTTCAAGGGCTTCAGCTAATGCTGCTTGTTCTTTTTCCCATGGGGTAAGGATTCTTTCAACTTTAATCTGAAAGGCAAAAGCTTCAATTTCATTTTTGTCTGTAGTTCTCAAAAAATTCAAACAAAATTGGTTTAATTTGTGGGACGGATAAAGATCCATCAGAATGTCAAAGGGTTATCTGAATAGTAACCCCTAGTTCGGATACCTTCTAAGGGGAGCTAATTAGTAATGTGAGTGCTTTATATGTTTCTGTATCTGTTTATGGGATTCTGTAAGTCCTTTGCTTCTTTCCTATTTTCTTTGGGGTCGAAATAAAGGCTGTAACATACCTAATTTGCATTTGCTACCTTGAGTTCTTGTATAGAAGCTACAGACCCTGATTTACACATTTGCAGAAACTTACACATGACTATATTTAGGGATTTTCCTGGAATAACTACAGGTAGAAGAAACAAGTAAAAGGAGGATAATTCTTGATTCAATGCTATATCTACATATCTATCTATGTACCTATCTATGATACAAGGTAGCATCACTCCAGCTCATATATATCTTAACAACCTGTCATGAAAGCATGGCCTAATGTGAAATCAGTCTTTTTAGACAGGTCACAGACCAGTTAGTGGTATTGATGGGTGAAAAGCTATGCACCATTTTATAGCCCTTTGGGGATGGTTCCAAATTTCTCTCCAGAATGGTTGGATCAGTTCCCAACTACACCAGCAGTTCATTAGTATCCTAATTTTCCCACATTCCCTCTAACATTTGTAATTTTCCTTTTCTGTAATATTAGCTTATTGGATAAGTGTGAGGTGGTACTTCAGAGTTTTAAAATCTGCATTTCTCTAATCTATAGTGATTTAGAGCACTTTTTCATATGACTATTGATAGCTTTTATTCCTTCATCTGAAAATTTCCTTTGACCATTTATTAACTGGGAAATTATTTGTATTCTTATAAATTTAATTTGTTTCTCTAAGTAGTTGAGAAATGAGGCCTTTATCAGAGAAACTTGCTATAAATCCCCCTCCCCCCAGTTTTCTGCTTTCTTTGGCTGCATTGGTTTTGTTGTACAACCCCTTTTTAATTTAATGTAATAAAAATGATCTATCTCTTATTTGGTCATAAATTCTTTCCTTATCCATAGATATGACAAATAAACTATTCCATGATCACCTAATCTTCTTTTGGTATCACTCTTTCTGTCTAAAGTTGGATGAATTTCCCAATAGTGTAACAGAGTCAGGATTAGAACTGAGGTCTTCTGAGTCCAAATAAGTGTTCCTTTGGTTATTTCATGTCTTTGTGGCCAACTACAAAGGTGAATAAATGGAAGTGAGACTGTAAAAGAACTTTTCTCCTCTTTACCCTTCAGAAGGTATGTTTTAGGTATCCTTCTGAACTTATAGGGAAGAGTTAAGCTCAGAAATGAATTCACTTACAAAACATATGTTTTGGTGCTAGAATTGAATTAATTTAATTTAATAGCAGCAAGTATGAGACAGCATGGTATAAAGTGGGTAGAGCCAATCTTGCAGCCTGGAAAAATTCCTGCCACTGACAAATATTGTCCTTGTACCCAGATGAGCCTCAGTTTACTGGGAGGCAGTTCTCAAGACTCTAAGTGTCATAGAAGATGCTACACATGCATTAGTAAAGGAAGTTTCCTTATATGGGAAATTCCCAAATAGAATGGAAACCCAGAGTGATACAGGAGTTCCCTATACCAATGAAATCACAGGTCTAGTCCCCATTCCTATGAAAAAGTAGATTTTTCTGAGCATGATATAATACTTTGCATTTTCTAAAGAAATATGGTCATAGTATTTTAATTTCAGTTAATGAGAACCAGCATGGCACAACGAAATGAACACAACCCAATCAGAAGATAGGTTCAAGACCCAACTCTGCTACTGAAGTAGCCTTCAATTATCTGGTGACAGAATGTCACAAGGAATCCTCTTACTCATTTCATTCATCTTAGTGCTTTTATGTAATCTTGAATTAAGGCAATTCTAAATCATCTGGTGACAGAAAGTGTAAGGCTGTAAACCCTCCACCCATTTCCTATAAACCTATATAAATAACCTGTAGGGCACATTCTCATTTAACTGATCCTGCCACCTATTTGTTTCTGTGATGCACAAATTTAGAGAATCTTTCCCAAATGTTCACATGGACTATTTATGCCCAACCTGCAGTAGACTATTGCAAGCTCATATTAGTCTGATCAGCCAGTTGGACACACTGCAACTTGACTCTAACATACTGATGTCATTTTAATCCTTTTCGGGAATGAAGGACAACAACCATTAGTTCCTAAGCCCCTGGATAACTGAAATAAATGGTTGAGGGCAAGACACTTACCTTCTCTGAGTTTCATTTCCTATTTAAAATGAATAGAGTACTTGAAATTGCTACATAAAATTATTGTGAGGAAAATGCTTTGTAAATTGTAAGACATTATCTAAAATTATCTAAAGGTAAATCTCTCTCTCTCTCTCTCTCTCTCTCTCTCTCTCTCTCTCTCTCTCTCTCTTTCTCTCTCTCTCTCTCTCCCCTCTGTCAGCAATCAATCCAAGGAAATAAGTACAAGTACAAAAAGCAAGTAGGAAAGCATTCTTAGAAAGTAAGGCAAGGGGGCAGCTAGGTGGCACAGTGCATAAAGCAACAGTCCTGCATTCAGGAGGACCTGAGTTCAAATCCAGCCTCAGACACTTGACATGTACTAGCTATGTGACCTTGGGCAAGTCACTTAACCACTTAACCCTCACTGGCCCACAAGAAAGAAAGGAAGGAAGGAAGGAAGAAAGAAAGGAGGAAAGGCAAGGCTGTACCTCATGGTCTTCTACAACTAGAATCCTGTCTGGTTTCTCACAGTCTTCAAATACTGGTTGCCATATCTGTTCCCCAAGATCGAGTTCTGTAATAATTCCTTGAATATTTGTATTTCTTTCATTTATACGTGTTATTTCCAACTCTTTTTGTCGATACACAATGTCAAAGTCTTTATTAAATTCAGTTTTGATGTTGTAAATAATGTCCTGAAATATCATATTTGTTCTAGGTTACTTCTTTAATGGCAGTATCATCTCATAGTCTTAACAATTCTTCCCTCTATCCCTATTCTAAATCCATCCTGCAAATCACAAATTTAGTCTTCCTAAAATAATGCTTTAAGTATAATATTATAGAAAAGGCACTCTCCAAGAGTTAGAAGATTTCTGTTCTATTATTAGCCATGACCTTGAACAAGTCACTTCATTCTCTGGACTTCAGTTTCCTCATCTATAAAATTAGAAATTTGGACTGGATGATCTACAGGGTAATTTCCAGCTTTGGAATCCAAAGATTCAAATATATTCTCCTGCTCAAGTTCCTTCTGTGATTCCTCAGATTGATAACTGTAATACTAAACTTTTCTCTTTAGGATTGGCTTTTAATTGAAAGTTTCCTTCAACCAAAAATCAGTAAGTTGAATCTGAATTAGATACAGTATTTTTGTTATATTATATTTTGTGATTTGGGGGAAAATGACAAAAACACTTTATATTGGTATGGAAAAAGATTTTTTTCTTTTACCATTAGAGTCCTGTTTGTCTTTCTGTCTAATATTAAAATTGAAATAGTCCTTTGGGGAAAAGGAATTTAGGTCAAAGATGTAATGATGTCATCTCAGGACTTTTAAACATTATTTATGATACTATTAAGAGGGAGCTAGGTGGTACAGTGGATATAGCCCTGAGCCTGGAGTCAGGAAGACCAGAGTACAAATCTGGCCTTAAGACACTAATGAGCTGTATGACCCTGGTCAATTCACTTAATTTTTGTTTCCCTCAGTTTCCTCAACTGTAACAATGGGGATAATAGTAGTATTGCCTCACAGGGTTCTTATGAAGATCAAATGAGAATATTTGTAAAGTGCCTATTTGTAAAATATATTTTTAAAAATATATTTGTAAAATATTTGTATAGTGCCTAGCACTATACAAATACTAATTCCTTTCTTCCCTAATATAATATGTTCTTATGCATCTCAGTAGAGTACCATAGAGGAGGGAGGTACCCTCAATAGAGGGAAAGATGGTTGGGGAGGGGGAAGGAAGCTAAAAGTTGTGTCAACATTTATGAACACATAAAAGGATGTAATTTGATTTGTATCATAATCTAGTCTGTGTCTTAAGAAAGCACTTTACAAGAGAGCTTTACTTATCTGAAAGATAAAAATAGTTCACCTTTAGTAATATAATCTGGTTGATTTTCTCTTCTCTGGTATGAAGCTCTAACTGGCTGTATAACATACTTGTGTCTGCACCAAGCTCAGAACTTAAGCTGCCAAGTAAGTAATTGGGTAAGTTGCTCTCTTTTTTTTCTTTTTCCTCTTCTTCCTCTTCATCCTCCTCTTCCTCTTCAGGATCCTTTTTACTCAAAGATGTGGATTGAAATTCTACAATTTCTTTCCGTAGCTTTATATGGAAAAACATAGCACATTCATTATTAAGTCATTATTAAGTTTTAATTATATTCCTAAAAGGCAACCTGGCAACAACATAATTATTTCAAAAATCATTTCAAGGTTTTAAATTCTGCTCTCCACATTGGTATTCAAGATGACAGCTGGACTTTCAAACGCTTACAGAAGAGATTGAACCTGTATAATGATAACAGTAAAAAATTGTATTCAATTGTATATTATCTTTGAACTAGGTTGGCAGAATAACTTGTCCATGTAAATACTTTAAGGTGGGTCTTGTTACTTAAACATGAAAAAATATATCCTGTTAGTTTGTCTTTTACATAGGAATTCATGTGGTGACTGATCTAAGTCAAGTAGTAGATATTAAATAGTAATCTCATTCTCTAGTTTAGAAAACTATACATGGAATGTGCTTGACATTCTCTCAGTCACTTACATTATATCAGAAAGTGTGGTACTTTTCCTGGTCTGATTTTAATATTTTGTAATGCCAAGGAGGGTAGGTGGCTAGAGAATAGTTTTAATGAGACCATTGGCTATGTATTTTAACTTGTATAGTCCAATAGGTTTTGCCCAGAGAAACACACTGTTTAACAGTAACAAAATTTATTCCACACTTGGCCAATTGTCTTGAAAATGCATAATCGCTGGCCAGATATAAGGGATTATATATAGCTAAAGGAATCCCTCAGCACTACTAGGGAAATAATTAAAGGCCCATGTTCCATGCTCATTTCTCTTCTTATGTGAAGGACAGCCACAAATATTTTACAAGTATATAGTCTTCATTAGAAGAGAAATGGCAGCCAGGTAGAACAGTAGATAAAGCATTAGACATGGAATCAAGAAGACCTTAATTCAAATCTACCTTGGATACTAGCTGTGTGGCACTGGGCAAGTCATTTGATTTTTGTCTGCCTCAGTGTTGTCATCTGTAAAACAGGGGTAAATAATGACACCTGGCTTCCAGGGCTGTTGTGAAGGTCAAATGAGATACCATATGTAAAGTGCTTTGCAAACCATCAAGCACCATTTACATGTTGGCTGTTATTAGTTGTTATATGGACTGAACTTGTGATTTTACTAGTATAGAGACCTCCCAAGTAAGGAAACTCTTTACTAGTACAAAGGTATCCCCTTCTCTGCAGCTTAGCATCTTAGAGAGTTGCCTAGATCACTGAGGAGTTAGGTAGCTTGCCCCAGATCGATCACACAGCCAAGTTTACGTGAGAGGCAATCCTTGAACTCCAGGTCTTCCTAACTTTGAGGCTACCCATTCACTAGGCATCTCTTCTGTTCAATTAATTAATTAAAGTATAATATATCACAAAAAATTGAAAACCATACTTTATATTCGTTTTTTTCAGTCTTCCTTAACTGTAAAACTGTCTCCAATTCTTCTAGCTCTTCTGGAGTACGCGATTTCATTGGGAAATTTTGAACTTCCAAAGAACCATGAAAGGACTTGACAAATGTAAAAATAACAGAGAAAAAATATTTTCAGTTAAATTGTGAAAAAAGTCTAATAAATAACATTAAGTGTTTTTAATATAATGCTTTGATTTAATTTCATTAATACTAGTATGAGACATCAGGAGCTAAAATCCTATATAATAGTGATTTTTTTTAAAAAAATAAGTTTTTATTGATATCTTCTGTTTCTAACATTATCATAGTTATCCCAAGTATCTCTCCTTCCCTCTGAGAGCCATCCCAGATAAACAAATAGCATTTCTTAGAGAGGAAAAAAGCCCAGCAAACTGATTCATATATTTAAAAAAAGTCTGAAAACATGTGCAATGTATAATACCTATAGACCTCCCACCTCTATGAAGGTGTGGGTTGGGGGTATCCTCTCACATCTCTTTATTCTAGTTAATCTTTATAGTTTTGTTACATTCATTTTTGCTTTTTCAGTGTGTCGTTCTTTCCATTTACTTTGTTATAGTTACTGTGTATATTGTTTTCTGGGATCTGCTTGCTTTGCTCTATCAGTTTATATAGATCTTTACCAGTATCAAAATGAAAATGCTGAATTCACAATAAGTGAAGAAATAGAGGAAAGTTTTAAAAACTACTTTGCTCAATTAAATGCCAATAAAACTGAAAACTTAATTGAAACCATTGGATATTTTCAAAAATATAAAATGATCAGATTTACAAAACAAGAACTAAAGGTCTTAAATGAACTAATATCTACCCCCTCCCCAAATTGATCAAATCACAGATGAGCTCCCAAAGGGGGAAAATCCCCCAAACGTATCAGGACTAGATGGATATAAAAAGAAAATTCTATCTTTTACTATGTAAGCTATTTGAAAAATATAAGAAAAGGGATCCTAGCAAATTCCTTCTATGACATAGTCTTTAGACCTAAACCAGGGGAATTAAGCAGAGAAGAAAAAACACTAGACCAATATCTCTAATGAACATTTATGCAAAAAATTTAAATAAAATATTAGCAAGTAGACTACAGTGGACTTATATTGGTAATGCAGGGTTGATTCAGTATTCATAAAATTATCAATATAATAGACCATATTAATGTGAAGAACAATACTGCTTAACATATGTGCATTGATTAGCATAGGATCTAAATATTTAAAGGAAATATGAAATGAGTTATTAGGAGAAATACATAGTAAAGGCTTTTGACAAGATACAACACTGAATGTTCCTGTTAAAGACATTAGGAAGAAGCAGCTAGGTGGCACAGTGGATAGAACACCGACCCTGGAGTCAGGAGGGCCTTAGTTCAGATCTGTTCTCAGATAAATTACCAGCTGTGTGACCCTGGGCAAGTCACTTAATCCTGACTGTTTCACTCCACTACCACCCCCCCAGCTGCAAAGACACCAGGAAACATAGGAATAAATCTTTTCTTAGTATGAAAAATACTGTCTACATGCAATGGGGATAAACTAGATTCCTATCCAATAAGATCAAGGATTAAATGCAAGGCTATCTATTATTACCACTATTATTTGATATAGTGTTAAAATGCTAGCCATAACAATACACAATAAGGCAAGAAAAAATAGAGAGAATAATCAAAAGCAAAAAAGGAAACAGTTGTAATTTTTTGTTGATGAAGTGGTGATTTACTTGAAAAACCCTAGGGAGGTTAAAAAATTAAAACTAAAAAAAGCATTTCTGTATACTACCAGGAAGAGTTAGAGAGAAAAATTCCATTTAAAATATCTATCGAATGTATAAAATATTTGGAAGCCTACTGCCAAGACACACAGGACGTATATGATTACAACTACAAAATTCTCTTTACACAAAGATAAATTTAAATAATTGGAGATATATTAATTGCTTATAGGTAGGTCAAACCAATATAATGAAAATGACAATACTACCTAAATTAATTCACTTGTTAACCTTCATAACAATCAAATCACCAAATAATTACTTTATAGAACTAGAAAAATAACAAAATTTATCTGGAGAAACAAAAGTTTAAGAATCTCAAGGAAAAATTTAAAAAGTAAAAAATATGGGGGCCTAGTAGTACCAGATCTTAAACCATATCACGAACCAGAATCATTAAAATGATTTGGTATTATTTTACAATTAGATAGATCCACAGAATCTCTTCTACAAGGGGCCTTTCTAGGCTTACCTGGTGAAAAGTGCTCCTCACCCCTCAAAATTATTTTGTATTAGTACATGTGTTGTTGCTCCCTTATACTAAGTAAGTTCCCTGAGGTCAGGAACTATTTTGTTTTTCTCTTTATATCCCCAGTGCCTGATATCTAGTAGTTGCATTGGATCATCGAGTGGAAAGGACATCAAAGTCAGTTGAATCTTCTACCTTCATTTTACAGATTAAAGAAACTGAGTCCCAAACAAGTTAATTACTTGTTGAGAGTCACAGGGCTAGTAAGCAAAATTTGAACTAAGTTCTTCGTAAGTCCAGTATGTTTAATGTACTATACCATGTTGCTGTTAACAATAAATTATATTTTATAATGTTTGTTGCATTGTATTGAACTAAATGTATACCTATTGACTCATCTATCTATTTTCTCATTTTTATAAAAATCTTCATGAATATGATTTCCATGACAATCAAGAGTATCCTTGGTGAATATATGAGAAAGGAAGAGACAGGCAAAACAGTATAGCTCTGGTAGTCTGGTGTTTAACTGTATGATTTTTCCCTTTATGTTTTTGTGTTGTCTGAATTCTGTTTAAGTCTTGTGTACCAAGCAGTGATGCAGGTTCCCCATCTTTTTTGACATAAAATACATCCATAGGTCAGGTGACAGTACTCATATCACAATACTGACAACTGCATCCTCGATGAAACCTGCTGAGCTTTTTCCTATTCTTTTAGTGTATGTCTGTGTCAGATGTCATGGATTTGTGAGAAAGGGCCACTGTAAATAGCTTCTTAGTATATATGGGGATTGGCATAGTTTTCTGAGGAAAGGGTAAGTTTGTTAAAGAAATTGTCCATATTGAAGAAGTGGTTGCAAATATTATCATGGAAAAGAAGAAAAGAGAGAAAAATATTGAGGATATGTTAAGATAAGAGGTCCCAGTGAACCAAAGCATAAAGACTTAATGAAAAGGGAGATTCATAAGTAGTAGTAGAAGATGAAGTCATGTTTTGAACTTTGGGGAGTGGATATTTTTCATCAATGAAAGGACTGTCACATTTTTCAATGTCAGCGAATATTTAGTACTTGAGATAACTGATTCTATTGATTATAAAGATAACATTATAAGATTAGTCACCTTAAGTGATCGGCCTTTTGTGTTCATGGAGTGCCAACATTCTTTTTTCAAAATGTAACATAAATACTTCTTAGCTAGATTTCCCATTTCTGCTTCCTTTTTTATCTGTAAGAAAAAATAAAAAAAGAAAATTTTAATGTTTCAAAATGGTCTAGCATGTAATATTTAATAACTTATTTATATGAATATATTTTAAATGATCTATAAGTAATCATCATCTACATGTAATATTTCAGTTTTTTGAACGGGTTTCTATAGGCAAGAAATTCTTTACTTTGTTTTTGTTGTTCAGTTGTTTCAGTCGTGTCTGACTCTTTGTGACTCCATTTGGGGTATTCTTGGCAAAGATACTGGAGGGGTTTGCCATTTTCTTCTCCAGCTCATTTTACAGAAGAGGAAACTGAGGCAAGCAGAGTGAAGTGACTTGCCCAGGGTCACCCCGCTAGTGAGTGTCTGAGGCAAGATGTGAATTCAAGATGAGTCCTCCTGACTCTAGGCATGTTGCTCTATGCACTGTGTCACCTAGATGCCCTTTTTTAGCTGGACTGGCTCTTAGTTGACAGCATGTCTGGGCCCACACCTGTAGACTCGCTAAGTCAGTAGGATGTGCTTCACTGGTGTTGACTTCAAGAGACCATGCTATAAGCAGTTATCAGAACAAGGCTTTAGTGGAGGTCTAATATTAATAAAAATGTTAAATAGTTATAGTTTGAACAATTTTAGATACCTTATAGGGATACTGAGTGGACATGTTATTTCAGTGGTATGAGTAATTTCAGATATGCAGACCCCCCTCTTCCCATGTAGTCTCAGTAGTCAGGCACCATCTTCTTACCATTTTCAATGTTGTCTAAAGCACCAGGAGGTTAAAGGACTTGCCCAAAGTCGTAAAGCCAGTATGTATAAGAGGCTAACTTGAATCCAGGGTTCTTATCTACTATGCCATGCTGCTAAAAGCTCACTTATATGAAAGCAAAGCTCCCCAATGAGTCTGATGGAAGGAACTCACAATGGTAATCTGCCAATCCTCCAAGACCATAGTATCTATGCACATAATTGTGATGACAGATTACATGTGTCAGTTGGGTCCTACAGGTTTCCCTCTGAGTTCTTCCTTGATTTAGAGTTGTTAACGGTTTACACTTTATTGCTGCTTTCTAGTTTGCAAAGTACTTTCCTCACAAAAACCATGTGATATAAGTAACACATAACTTATGCTTTATAATGACTTTTATTTAGATATTTTAAAGAATAAATAATAAAAGGTCCCACAGTGATTATGATTTATGGAAATCTAGATTTATATGGGGGGGTTTAACTTAACTGGCAATTCCATTTTATCATATCTGTTGTTGTTCAGTCATTTCTAACTCTTTGTGACCCCATTTGGAGTTTCCTTGGCAAAGATACTGGAGGGGTTTGCCCTTTCCTTCTCCAGCTCATTTTATAGATGAGGAAACTGAGGCAAACAGGGTTAAATAACTTGCCCAGGGTCACACAGCTAGTAAATATCTGAGGCCAGATTTGAACTTTCTCATGGTTGGGCTGAGTTACCTTGTTCCCAGTGGGATAGCTCTTTCACTCTGTATTGTCTGGTATATATTATTATATGTATACTTTCTCTGACTCCTGTTTTGCTACTGACTTGGATAAATGGGTTCTTGGCGATTTGTTATATGTATGTTCACTGAGGAAGTAGCATCCAGTAGGAAGGGAGTTAAGCCATGGTTATAAAGTTTGTGGTCCCACTTGCCCCTAATAATGAATAACAATAAGAAGTTAGATTGAAATGGAAAATCACATCCTTTAGATAAATAATACTTAGGGGAGAAAATAGATATTATTCTAGCCCAGTACTACTCTCTTAGAGAGCAGAGTGGCCAAACTTCCTACTTCCCCTCCTGGAAAGAATTAAAGTCTCCCTTTGAGAAGGTAGTGGGCAGGAGGTGGAAAGAAGAGGCTAGAGATGTCTATTATTACCTTTTTTATAAATGAAATGAGAATGATTGAGGGAAAATGGAAAAGAAATGAGAGTCATATAAGAAAGAATATCTTATATTCTGTCTTGGTGTGGGTCTGGGACCTGCTCCTGCCCAAGTGCACACAGCCTCTCCCTGGACATTGGAGAACTAGGTGAGGGGCATGCTCCTAACATGACACATACCCCAGCGCCTGCAGAACTCCTTGTCTATCTCTCTTTGCTGCCTGGGCCAGACAAAGGACTTGTGATTTTTTAAATGGATCTCCCTGTCAGGATTCAGTCTGGTGCATTTTCTAAATCTGTTTAGAAGAGATTATGGAGGGGAGTTTTGCCTCCGGTTCCTACCACTCTGTCAACTTGTTACCACTCTTCTTTGCTACACTCATAGTAATCTGTTGACTCCAAATACAACATTTTATATTAGTCTTTTGACTCCAAGTACATTGCACTTTCCATTGCACAATATGGGCTCATGGGAGTAGTGTGTGCTGTAAATTTTAGTGGAATTTACCAATTTAAAGTCAGGAAACCCTGAATTTGAATCCTGTTTCAGACAATTTTTAGCTGTTTGACTTCGGACAAATTGGTCTTTCTCAGCCTCAGTGCTATTATTATGCCTCTTTTTACAGATGATTAAACTGAGGCTAAGGAAGATATTCTTTTGTATATAGCTTTCATGACACATACAAAGCACTTTGCAGACCTTAAAGCACAATATAATGCCAGTTATTATATTATCATTCTTATTATAGAGAAATTTAAAAATCCGATTAACGAAAAAATTTTGTTATCTCCTCTTGCTTCTATATATCTTAAAATATCTACGTATCTACATATCTTTAAAATATGATTCATGTTTTCTCTGTGCATCCCCATAGGTCTCTTCAGAGAACTCCATTTCCCCCTCATCAGAATTGTTTCTCTTTTTTATTTCAGAATTTCATTCTTGAAAGTTTCCCATTCCTTCTAGGCTGATGTACCCCATAGAATTTTAGTCCACAGGGGTCCTATCTATCCTTTCCCTAAACCCTTGGAAATGTGTTCTTCAAAAAATCTGGAAAAATGTCAGACTATATACAACTTCTCTCTTCTCTATTACACATTCAAAGATCAAAGTTTCCACCATTTTTACCCCAGAAACCAGTTCCTCCCTGTTAGTGACAATCAGATATAGAAAATAATTCCCCCTTGTTTGTTTCTCTACCTTTTGAATGATGAAATTATCATGAAATCCTACCCTGTTCTGCCACCATCTGGTGCTGATACCTCCCCCAAAACACAGAAAATATCTTATTCTCTTTTGCAGTTCCTCTTGCACCTTGCAAAGTATTCTACATATAACAAGTGTTTAGTAAATATTGGCTAAATGAATTAAATTATTTATTATTTTTATATACTATATATACACAAACTTTTTCTAAGTATATTGGAAAAAGTTCTAATTTTGTCCCTTTCTTTTCTATGTTTATGTTACAATGCTGATTCAAATAAATTCTCACATACCTTTTCCAGTTCTTCTTCACCTTCTTCTTGAAGCCTTTCCATTTCTTCAACATCCAGACTGAATTCCTGTTGCTCTAGTTGTGCAATCTCAGATGCCAACTCATTTTCTTCTATCATATCGTGAATCTGAATTAAATGATAGAAAATAATGGTGAATAAGTAAATGACATCAGCTTTAGAGTGTCCTCCCCACCCCAGTTTCATTGAGCAAAAGTCAATACTGATACCATTTGTTTTTAAAAAAAACATTTTTATTTAAATTTTTGAATTCCAAATTATATCCCTCCCTCTGTCCCCTCCCTGAGGCAATAAGCAATCACGTGCAATTATGTAAAACATTCCCATATTAATAGTACCATTTCTTATCACCAGTATGTAACCATTAAGGGTAGCTGAATTCTAACTTTTTAAGGTTATCACTGTTTATTAATTGTAATGCATTTACTTATGAATAGACATACTGAGTTTTGTTGCCAAAGAATCTTAATTCTGTTAGATTTCCATGTGCAGTATGTTGATTAAAAAAAAAGAAAATATATTTGTTTCTGGCTTCTTTCTTTAAGAACCTACTCCAACACAGAAACATTGAAGTGGACCATATAGTTTGATATATTTGTTCCAGAGAATTCCTCTAAACACTTTACTAAAAACAGTCTAACTTTTTCATTTCCCCACATATTTTGCTCTATTTTTCCTTCATCACTGACATTGATGGAGCACCCAGTGTGTTAAGCTCTGGGCTGAATGTGTGGTAAATCACTTCCTAAAATACAGCAGAAAACTGAGCTTGCAAACACAGAAGGGAAAATAGCCAAGTAGCACACATGCCTGACACATCATACTTGTATACAACTAAGCAGGAAATATCATTTGAGATTATAGGCATATTTTATGAATAAGTATGAATCATAATACTTACAGTTTTAGTCAAAGTTTTGATTCCTTCTTTTAATTCCTTCTTTTTTTCACTAAACTCTTTAATTTCTTTTTTGGTGGCCTGAAACATAAATTAATCAATAGCATTTATTAAGTACCCACTTACTACTACTACTACTACTGTAGTACTGGGGGACAAGTATACTAAGAATTAAATAATTCCTATTCTCAAGGAGTTTATGTCCTAACAGGGATACAACAAGCACACACACACACACACCACACACGAGGTTGTACAGAATACATATAAATAGAATGCATACAACTAAATATAGAGTATTGAGGGAGAACACTACCAATTGGGGGAGAAGAAAGCAGGAAAAGTTTCATGTAGAAAGTGGTTCTTGATCTACATCTTGAAAGAAAAGAGAGATTCTTAGAGGTGAAGGTGAACGCATTCCAGGCACGGGGGATAGCCAGTGAAGAGGGATAGAATCATGAGATGGAGGACTGTTGGTAGGGAACAGTGAGAAGGCTAGTTGAACTAGACTTCAATGTAGTGAATGGGGAGTAATGTACAAGAAGGCTGGAAAGATAGGTTGGGGCCAGAGTGTGAAGGGCTTTAAAGGCTAAACAGAAAAGTTTATCTTAGAGGCAATAAGAAGCCACTAGAATCTATTGAGTAGGGAAGTGATGTGGTCAGATTGGCACTTAAGATATCTTTTGGTATCTGTGTGGAAGAAGGACTAGAGTGGTATGGATTAGAGTAAGATAGGGAGACCAATTACAAAGCCATTGCAATAATCCAGTTGAGATGAAGAGGACTTGAATTAAGGTTGTAGCTGTGTAAGTAGAGAAAAGGGGTCAGATACAAGTAATGCTATGAAGAAATGGAAAATTTTGGAAACTTATTGGCCATGTGTAGTAAAGAAGAGTGAGGAGGTGAGGATAATGATGAGTTTGCATACCTGGGACACTGGAAGAATGGTAGTTACTTCAGCAGAAATATGGATGGAGTTTTGGGGAAAAGATGAGTTCTGTTTTGAACATGTTAAGTTTAAAGTGTTTCTGGAACATCTAGTTTGAATAATGAGCAGAGGGGAACACTCGATTTAGGAGTATGAATGATGAATATGGATGATGAATTTAGCAAAGAAGATTAAGAAGAAAGTTAGACAAGTAAGAAAAAGAAGATAGAAGTGGCACCTGAAAAATATAGAGAAGAAGAGTATTGAGGGTGAAGGAAGATGGTCAACAGTGTCAAATGAACCATAAAAGTCAAGAGGGATAAGGACTAAGGAAAAACATCTATTGGATCTGCCAAGATATCATGTCACACAATATTTACAAAGCAAGAATAATGAAAATAACTACATAGTATATTTTTAAAAGCACCTCCTAGAAAAAGGAACACACACAAAAGAATGAAATTATAAACTGCAGGTGAAAATAAGTCATTATAACAACATCTTATTTCACTCTAGTCTGTGCTTTCCATGTAGATGTGGAAGAAAGTTATACACACACTTGAAATGTACATAAATCATTAAACCATTGTCCAAAAGAATATTAAAAGGCAAAATTGAGGGTAAGTGTATTATATTGGTAAGATTATTGAACTTGGAGTCGCAAGGCTTAATTTTTAATCCTGGGCCTGCCTCTTACTATGTGATCTTGGTGAAGAAAATGAATCTCTGGCCCTCAAGTTCCTCATCTGTTAAAAAATGTGGGTTGGGGCAGCTAGGTGGCGCAGTGGATAGAGCACTGGCTCTGGATTCAGGAGGACCTGAGTTCAAATTTGGCCTCAGACACTTAACACTTACTAGCTGTGTTACCCTGGGCAAATCACTTAACCCCAATTGCCTCACTAAAAAAAAAAAAAAAAAAGAGCATTAAGCAAATAACTTCTAAAAAAAATGTGGGTTGACTCCAGATGATTGGGGGTGGGGGGAGACAAGAAGAAAGACATGAGTAAGTTTGTAGGAAGGGGGAGGTTGAAGATTAGAGAGAAATTAGGGATGATACATAAAGGGTACAGTCTACTTGAGAAGACAGGATGAAATAAGATAAACTGTACATGTAGATAGGTTAGCCTAGGAAAGGAGAAGGGACATTTTTTGATGTGAAATAGGTATAGGAAGTAATAGTAGTTGAAGTCATCTGAATGACATGAGATGAGGAGGGGATAAGAAGTAGCTCTTGGTAAATGGCCTGAATTTTTCAATGAAACATGAAGTAAGGTTATTGATGGTCTCCTCCATCTCATCCATGTCTCCCCCATCCTGGAAAAAAAAAACACTCACTTGGACCATTCATCCCCACTATTGTCTATATTTGTGAAGAGAGATAGGACAATAGCTAGTGGGTATGAATATATTAAATGAGGGTTTTTTGAAGATGGAGGAATCATGGGTGAGATAGAGAAGATATACCTCAATACCTCTACTTCCTTTTTTCTTACTTTCTCCATAATTTTCTGAAGTATGGTTTCTTACTTCAACATTCAACTGAAATTGCTCTCTGCAAAATTTCCAATGATCTTTCTTAACATTTAATCTAACATCTTTTTTTAAGACCTGATACTTCTTGATCTCTCTTCAGCCTTCGACTCTACCAATCAACATCTTCTTTTTGATATTAGCTTCTTTAGGTTTTTAGAACACTAGTCTCCACTGGTTCCTCTGCTTGTCTGACAACTCAGTTTCCTTTGAGGGCAAGGATTGTTTTGGGGTTTTTTGCCTTTATATTCCTAGGACTCAGCAGAGTGCTCAGCAAATAGTTGTCACTGCTTGTTTGCTTTGTTTGCTTGCAGAATGCAAGGTATACCAGGGCTGAGGAGGATACATACTTAAACTGGTCAACTATAGGATCAAGACAGTAAAAGGAAGAAAGTGAGGTGATAATGGACTAGAAGATCAGAAAGGCATACATTGCAGGTCACAATTACGGTGAAGAATAGGTATAGGAAGAATAAGGCAGAGTGGGAGGTGATGGAAAGGAGACAGAATAAAGAGGGAAATTTCAGAATTCAAGATCATAGATAGAGGTTATAATTATAGGTGGTGGTGAAATTTAAGGTATGGTCCCACCATGAGTGACTGAGGTATGCCATGGCAATTGAGAAGGTTGATCAATTAGAAGGAGCCATTAACATGAATACTGAAATTGTTCAAGTTTCATTACAGGAGTAGTAGTGATTAAGAAGACGACTATCAAATCTTAAAGACTCAATGCTCCTAGTAAACAGTGATATGGAGGAGGCACACTTTTGAAACTTTGCCTAGGATTCATAAATTCTTTGTCTTGACTTTTTTGGCACTAAGTATAAAACTATTAATACATATTCTGTAATATATATTTATATATGTACATATTCATATAATACCTCATCGTTTTTCTTTTGTAACCAGCTAATTTCTCGTTCAGAGACAGATTTGGAAAATAGCTCCTTTTTGAAGTATGTCTGAGAAGAAAGGATAAACATTTGTATTATACTGAACCCTTTAGGCCATCAAACTCCCTACCCCATTATTTAAGAATTGGCCTAAAATTCTACTCTGTAAACTTTTATCTGATTATTTTAGAGACAGGCAATAACTTAATTCCCTCTTGATGTGAAATTCCTTTGAGTCAATTTTCAAAGGAAGTATATCAAATACACTCAATATTTTGGTCACATAATATCATATTTAACTTAAAGTATATTAATTTATTTGTATATCGTGAACATCTGTATTATGAATGCCAGTCCTAGATTATTGTTTCTAAAGGGCAACGGAACTTTTTTGTACAACTCTTATCCTGGGACCGTGGATGGAAGGGCTTTCAAACCCACGTAGTCCAATCTCATTTCACAGATGAGGGAGCTGAAGCCCAGAGAGAGATGAAACAACTTTCCAAAGGTCACACTGGTAGCACAAGTAAGGGGCATAATGATACACATAATGAGTAATCTAACAGATGCTTCTAATGGTGATCATCTCTAGAGTGGTATTCTATCTTATATTCTACAGATTTAGGGCTTGAAAGTAAATAAAAGGATTGAAGGAATAGCAAATGATGCTTTAACTTTGTGTAAAAAATATGACACCACATGCAATAAGCTACAGTTAAAGTTATCAGTGTTTCTGAATACCATCCAAGTTAGGAAGCAGGAAGAGAGAATTTTTATATGATAATTAGAGGCAAACAACCATGTTCTCAGCTCTGTTCTAGTTGGCTTCTGGCTATGTTCCTCCAAAGTGTAACGCATGGTTCAACATGAAGAGATATTTTAAATCCCATATTCATAATTTTTTCCAATAAGTATGAATTTATAGTCCATTTTTTTCTTTACTATAATTTCTGTTCAGATTTAGTACTTTTTATAGGTGTAAAAAAGGTTAAAAACATCATCTCAATAAGTACAAGAGGAGAATGATCTTGTATCCTTATTAAATCATGAGTAAAGGAACTATAGTTAATAAAAAGGAACTCAAAATAGTAGTAACTTAAATATGATACTAAAAATGGATTATTATAGGATTTTGAGATTTTTATTTTTAAAAAAGTTATATAGAAACTCAACTGGATCTTCATACAGTGAATCCAAAAAGAGGTGGGTATCTTTCATGTAGAATAAAGATACATTCTGCTCTAAAATGCTGTTATTCAAAAATGGTAGAAAGTTTTGAAAATATTCAGTAACTTGGTGAATTAGAAGTCCTCCTATACTCCTGTGGGTTGAAACAGAATACATATGTATTATAAAACGATGTTAAGAACAGAGTTTACCTTTTATATATTTTCTCTTAAAATTTTCTAATGAATTAAAAATATATAAATAATTTTCCATAGCTTTACTTCAGTTTTAATGTAAATTATAAAGAATTATCCACAGTTTAATGAAAATTATCATATTGACTTTAGCAAAATAACAAAAATATTATATTTGCTTCTATATCCTTTTCTATTTTATTTTACTTCAATGAAAGTTAAATATTATACAAATGACATATTCTCAGCTTGTACCTACTTCCATTTCAAGCAAACAAGGGCACCATCATCTTCACCATTCACTAGTATAGATTGGCCATCTAATGAAAATATCATTGACCGAATTCCTTTCCCCTGGTAAGAATGGCACCGTGCCCGGGCAAATGGTTCCTGAATAGTTAAGAAACAACATAAAGAAAGCATGAAGGTTGCTGTTTTATTGTATGTTTTACCAAATCAGATTCCATATGCTTTTATTTTGAGGTAAATCAATTATTATTAACATTTTAATAAGTAAATATTATTAGTAACAAGTAAGTCAACTGTAAGTTCTAGAAAGACTATTATAGTTCAGTGCATAAGTAGAAAAAGAGACGCATGAAGAAGTTTAAGTGAATGATTCAAAATTTTACTATATCAGTGAACAAACAAGGGCTTAAACTCAGGACTCCTTGTTTCCCAACTCCGTTTTTTATTGATTAAGCTATATTGATATTAGAAAAGCAATTTGATATAGTAGCAATAACAGTAGTCTTGGAATCATAAGAATTAGGTTTATGTCTTGCTTCTGCCACTAATTCATTTTTCTTGGCTCTCTTTTCTTCCCTCTATATATTGTCTCCCTCAGTGATCCCATCTACTCTTTGGTTTCAGTTTCAACCACTCTACAGAAGCCTCTCCACTCCCCAGAGCACCAGTTCCACATTTTTGACTACTTGACACTAAGACTTCAAACTCACCATATCTACAACTGAATCTATCTTCCCCTCAAGTCCTTTGCTGCTCTCTGTAGCTTCTCCATTTCTGTCAAAGACATCAGCATCCTCCTAATCATCTTGGCTTGCAACCTTGAGACCATCTTTGACTCTTCTCTCTCCCCACTCAATCATCTAATCCATTCTGCTCTGAAATATCTTTCATAGAGATCTTCTTCCTTTCCACTTCTACTGCAATTGCCCTAGTGTGGGTCCTCTTCTCCTTTTAACGAAAGGATTGTAATACACTCCTAACTGACCTTCCTGTCTCAAATCTGAGTCTTCCACACCACTTCATTAGTAATTTACCTAAGGCACCAATCGGATCATGTCACTTCTCTACTTGAAACATCTTAGTGGATCCTCACTGTTTGTGGAATAGAATATAGACATGATTCCAACACTGAAAACCTGCACAATCTGTCCTTTCTCTTACTATTCCCCTTCATATAGTCTGTGTCCATGACAAACTGACTGCCATTGATCTTACTCTGCTTTCTCTAATTTCCATATTTTTATTCACTGTTTGGGCAGACCCTTCTGTTTGTTGAAGTGCCTCCCTACTTTCAAGGTCCAACTCAGATGTGAATTCTTCCATGAAATCTTTTATGACATCTTGACTCCACATGAAAGTGAGCCCTTTCTTCTCTAATTTATCATAGTTTATATTCATGATTTATCTGGATATCTCCTTTGAACTCATCTTTATATCATAGTTATTTGTGTACATGTATGCTCAATAAGGGCAGGATGTATGTAATGCATAGCCTTATATTGTCAGCAGCTAGCATTTTGCCTTGAACATCGTTAAGTCCTTAATGAGGCTTGGGCATATCATTTAGATATGCCTGATTTCTCTGAACCTGATTTCTCCTCTGTGAAATGGGCATAATCTCATTTTACTACTTAGGCTGATATGAGAAAAGTGCTTTGTAAATCACTATGTACTATAGAAACATGAGCTATAACAATTTTATTCTAAAAGGTTTAAACAGCATAGAGTAGAGATCCTCAAACTTTTAATTAAGGACTTATTTTTTATTTTCTACCTTGAAAGTAGGGACAGATTAAATTTTAGCATTGAAGTTTCTGGGAGTGTGAAAGAAAGGAGTTTGCCAGAAGTAAAGTGCCTAAGCAGGGAATGAAATACTACTAGAGACTGTTCTTTTCTCCTTCTGAGGATTCTAGTAGTAGTTTTGTGATCCTCCAGGTAAGACTTTGAGATATATTAATTGAAGTGTCTAACCTGGGATAAATAATAAGACTCAGAGACTCCAGGTCTTGTGAGCAATAATGGCAGACTAGACATTTTCTTCAATCCTCATGGCCTCTCAAACCTCTCCAAAAGAAATTATGCAGAAAAAAATAAAGCATCTTCAGCTATTTCCATGGTCTAGTACACTCAAAATCTAAAAGAAGGTTAAAAAAATCCTCCAAAACCAGGAATGGACACTAACTGACCCTGAGCTCACTTAGCACTCCCTTCCCCTTCCTTCCCCCCACTCTCATGCTATTAACAGCAAGCTATTAGAAAATCCAAGGACATGAAAAAGGCAGTAATTATCAAAACTATGCGGTACTGGCTAAGAAATGGAACAGAGTAGACAGTAGTAAGTGATTATAGTATGCAAATAAAGTTACAAGAAAGCCATTGATAAGAAAAAAGTCCCCATATACTCCAAAACATTTACACTAGCTTTTTTGTGATAGCTAAAACTGAAACTGAATAAATGAATTAAAATATAAAATAGATTCCCATCAATTTGGGAATGGCTAAACAAATTATGGTATACAGATGTAATGGACTATTACTATGATGTAAGAAATGATGTATTTGATGAATACAGAGAAGCATGGAAATGAAGTAAGCAGAGCCAAGAAAAGAGTACATACGGTAACTATGATGTGAATGGAAAGAATAAACACATATAAAAAAATCAAATGAAAATGTAACAAAATTATAAAGATAAAGGAGAACACGAAGAGATATGAGAAAACATTCCCAATATGCTTTTGGACTTTTTCAATATGTCAGTCAGTTGTACTGACTTTCTCTTTTTCTTCTTCAAAAAATATTATTTGTCATATGGGTTGACTTTCTGGGAGGGGACGGGGGAATATAAGAAACAGAAAATATCAAGAAATTTTAAAAAATATTCAATATATTATTTTGGAACATAAATGTATCGATAAAATTGAAAATACATAACACAGTACTTGTTCGAAGATGAGAAGATTATGAAATCTGATTTATTTTTTTCTTTTCCAAACTTCTTAAGGCTATCTGTTTCTTAATCTAAATCCATTCCTATTTCCCACTGTGCCATTGAGGTCTTCATATTGATAGCAATATTTACCAAACTATTACTATCACGGATGGTCAGTATTCCATCTTTGGCTGTTGATGCCAGCCACCGGCCATGATAAGACAGATACAGCATTCCAGTTCCATAATGTTTACTTGGTATTTTGTTCTCTAGTTTGAGAACTATATCTTTGCTAGCCTGTAAACCAAGAAGAAAAAAATCAAACTGAATTCAAGAATATGAAAATAATTCTTACTGCTAATAAGAAAAAACAGCATCACTGTGTTGGCAACTTGATCATTGATATAAATGAAAAACCAATGCATGTTATGAATGAAAGTAAGCAGGTACATATGGTTGTATAGACTAAGGGATTTCACCCCTTTTTTCAACTTTATTTTCATCTTTTTTTCTTAAATAATTGATTCTTCCTATTGAGGGGAATTTTCCCAACAAAAGCAGTTTTTATTGCCTGTCTGTGGCAGATTCTGTCAAAATCAGATTCCTCCCTTTATCTAAAATACCAAGGACTAATAAAAGGCAGAAAATTAAGACATTCAGATAGCTCTTGCTGAATTTAAGCATCTGTTGACAGAACCAAAAAATCCAAAGTGATCACAAAACAGTTCATCTAGTGAGTTCTTACAAATAGGGATACAACCCTTTTTGCAGACTGTAATAACGTAAGTCAAAGTATAATATAAAATCAAATTTTGGTGAAAATGAGATTTAATTATAGCATCTTAGATAGTTTCAGAAGACTCCCTAGTATGGAGGAAAGGAACCCGTTCTTTCAATTGTGGGTACCTGGCAAAAAAAAGAAAAATCTCCTTAAACATTTTAGTAATTACAAATGAATTTGTGTTAGTGTCTCTTTTAAGTTGTACATGTTTATCTCCAATGTAACTGGTAAATTCCAAAGGTACATACATTTTCTTCAGTGTACCCCTTTGAGCCACCTCTCCTCCTCTCCTTCCCAAAATCCCAAAGGTAGAACCTTATATTAATCATATTCTCTCTTGAGATCCACTCTACTAGGGTATAAGATAGTTTGGGTTTTTCTGTTTTTCCTCCTATTGTCCATGTCCTTAAAATATGCCACCAAGAACTGAACACAGTATTCCAGATGTAGGGCAAAGTACAATAGAACCATCATTTCCTTTGTTGTGAACATTCTGCCACTTTTCATGCTGCCTAGGATAGCATTAGATTTTGAGGGCCGCATGTCAGATTTTTGAGTTATATTAAGCTTTCACCTCACTAAAACACCCCAATTTTTCTTATGTGTTTACAACTGCTATTGTAAACATATAAAACATTTCTATTGTTTATTTGGGTATAGGGCAAATAGGAAAAGGAAGAAAAAAAAGAAGAAAAGTAATTTACTTATGCAGGCTAATCTGCACTCCTCTTTTTCTTATGTTTATCTAAGAAACTTGGCTTATTCACTACTGACAGTGATGTTACAGTGTTAGAATATATTGCCTTCGCCATCCCAATGATTATGAACCTCTTGCTATTGCCATTTAAAACTTCAGTCACCACCTACCACTTCCTATTCTCGTGTTCCCACCCCCTTTAGTGTCGCCCCTCAATATTCTACTCCAGATCTACCTACCCATTCCAGTTTGCTCTCTGGAAAGGTTGCTCCATAGTGAACAAACTTGCTTTTATCTTAAACATTTTCCTTTCTCATTCCAGCCTCTGATTCTCACTGAGATCTGGCTCCTTCTTCATAACATTGTACTCTGGAGGTTGCACTTTAATTCATACCCTCACTGGTTGTGATGGGAGACTTAGAATGCTCTTTGCCCCTCATTGCTGTTTCCAGACTCTTCTATCACAAATTGATCATCCAGTCAAGATTATGGTAGGTGTTATCTCTTGATCCCCAGGATATCGCCTTTCTTCCTCAGTGTGTTCAGTGACTGTCTCACAGGCCACCCCGACCTCTTCCTTTGTACTAGGACACTTCAACAAATATATTGATACTTCTCAAAAAAGTCTTTCCACTTCTTCAATCTACTCATTTCCTATGACCTCCACCCTACCTCAGGGCAGCTAGGTGGCACAATGGATAGAGCACTGTCCCTGAAGTTGGGAGGACCTGAGTTCAAATCTGACCTCAGACACTTATTAGCTATGTTACCCTGGGCATAATTACTTAACCCCAATTGCCTTAAAAAAAACATCCAGGGCCATCTCCAGTTGTCCTGATGTGTATCTTGTCACTGGATCCAGATGGCTCTGGAGGAGAGAGTGAGGCTGGTGATCTTGCTCAGCCCTACGTCACTTAAATCCAATTCAGTGCAAGTCATCAGGGTGATGTCGTGGTCCTTTTTGAGAACAGAGGACAAGCAACAACAACCATACCTCAGTTACACAGAGAATGGTCATCACCTTGATCTTGCCTATTGCCCCTAAATGTTCATGAAATCTAAATACTTACTGACTGACATATTTATGGATTATTTTATTATAGGCTCTAAATGAGGCTAACCTGAAGCCAAGATCAGCAAAGATTATGTCAATTAAAATCCTCTGGGATGAGCCAAGAAAATGCAACCTAATCCATATATTTTATTTTACTTAATTATTAAGGGAAAATGATATATTTTGCTATATTAATGGCAACAGAGGAATACCTTTTGAGGAATACCATAGGTACAGATATAGGGCACGTGCCTACAAAAGCCATGTATTTTTTCACAATCGAAATCCAAGATAGCAGAGGTTAAGGGATGATCTATTTCATACAGTGTCCTTGCAAATAATTCATTTTTCAGTTTCCCCCTTTCATCACTATATTTGGCAGAATCTATAAGATTTGGGGAAGAGAAGAAATCACTTTAGTTATTTTTGTAATTTAACTTTTAAAACCAATAAGGATATTATGTAATGTGCTATTTATGAAAAACAAAAATGTTTGAGAAGGTTAGTTAACATTAGAAGAACAAGTCACATCACAAGAACAAAAATTTGTTTGATTCTTTGAGGTTTAAAAAAATTCTGGTCCTTTAAGCCACACTAGTTGGTGAAATAAATCTGAGTCTTTTAGAATTATTTATACATTTTGTTTTCTGCTTCAATAATAACTCTATAAGGACCAGGTGAATCAATTTATAGAGAAATATATTTGACAAGTCCTTTCTCTTATCTATATAAAGGGAATAGAATAGAAATAGAAGTAGATATTGTAATTTCCTTTGAAATAAAAAATTCATCCTAATATCTATTTTCTTTGTCCTGTGGATAAAATAAAATGTATTGTGTCAACTAATGCAAGTTGTCCATTGAGGTCCTCTAGGATTAACAAGTTGTATGCCATTGGGTAGATCACTTATATTCTTGGAACTTAGAAAACCCAATAGTTTTATAGATATGTAGAATAAAATAATTCATGGGTGTACGAAGAAGCCTAAAACAAATATAAAAGCATGCTGGTAGTTTTGGCTGTCTTATACTACTCTTAAGTATAAATATCACCTACAAACAGATGTTTTTATTTATAGCTATTAACTTCTTTTGCATCTATATAATAAGTCAATTTGGAGAATTTATTTTTACACATCTCTTTTTATTGGGGAAGCTTTCCTTACATCTTTCTTACTAAAAATAACTAGCATACAATCTAACTGAACTTACTAAAAGTATATCTGAGGCTATGAAACAAAAATAACCAAAAACCCAAATAATTTACCAGTGGTTTCAGTTCTGCAAACTTTTCCAATAGGCTTAAAAGTAAAAGGCTCAGGAGGAAGTTAGTAATAGTATACTTAATATAAAATAGTAATATATAATCATTATTATAATAATTATACTTAATAACAGTAACTATTATTATACTCCTTTATTACCTCCTAAGACTTCATCAGCCAGAGTGAACATTTCTACTTTGCTTCTTTCATTTTCTGAAGATTCTGTAAGTACCATTACTTGAATTTTGTCAGTTCCCCAAACACAAACTGTAGATATTTGTAAAATGTTACCACTCACTTCTGAAAATAGACATTAGTAGACACACAGAGAAATTGTCATTGGTGATCATTTTAAGAAATTTGTTTATTCAGATTAAAATATCTCATTACAAGCTACTCTGACTAAATTTCTGCATCTGAACCTTCTGGTGGGATCAATAAGATTTTATTTATAGAGTGATTCTACAATCCAAAGTAGACATTTTATTTATAAAATAGCATATTCTTTTAGCAAGTCTCTAAGACTCTAGATTTATAGTATTTTTGGCATTTCACATTTTGAATACAGTGACATTAAGGGTATGAAAGAAGTTTTCATATATGTAACCTAAAATTATTTCTACTTCCATCATACCTGAAGCTTAATGTGATTTCAGTGATTTGTATATAGGACAAATAAAGGATGTGTATGCAGCAAAACACAAGCTGGAGTTCTTTATTAAAAGTCAAATATTTATGTAATAATATTCAAGGAGGAATCAACATAACTTATCATTTGAAGCCCAAAAGCCATTGATTATTATATGCAACTTGTCTCCAAACTTCTGTGTTTGCAAAACTCTTATTTCTAAATACAATGTGAAAAGTTTTATAAACTTCACCATCATAGTTGTTATACTCAATCATAGTTCATTCATTCTCAGAACTTTGACCCTTTGGAGGAAAGACGCTAAAAATATCTAAATTAATAAATAGTACCTCTTATTGTATATTACCTGAAAATCCAATAATCTTGAATATATCTGAGGCTTTGGAAGATAATAAGAAGATATGTCTATCAGATGTTCCAATTATCAAAAACGTACCGTGCTGATCATAACTAGAAAAACATAAATTGTATTATAGTTTTTTTTCTTATTATAAGCAGCAGATAGAGCACCGGCCCTGGATTCAGGAGGACCTGAGTTCAAATCCAGCCTCAGACCCTTGACACTTACTAGCTGTGTGACCCTGGGCAAGTCACTTAACCCCAATTGCCTCAAAAAACAAAAAAACAGGGGCAGCTAGGTGGTGCAGTGGGTAGAGCACCGGCCCTGGATTCAGGAGGACCTAAGTTCAAATCTGACCTCAGACACTTAACACTTACTAGCTGTGTGACTCTGGGCAAGTCACTTAACCCCAATTGCCTCACCAAAAAAAAAAAAAAAAATTTAAAAAACAAAACAAAACAACAAAAAAAGAGAATATGTGAAAAGGACTTTAGAGGTGATCTAGTCCAGCCTTTCCCCATTTTACAGATGAGAAAACTGACCCTAGAGAAATTAAGTGATTTCCTCAAAGTGACAGAGGTCATAAGTAGCAGACCTCGAATCTAAACTAAGATCTTCTGACTCCCAATTCCATCCTTGACACAATGTCACCATTGCATTTCTTAGAGCTCTGATTGTTAATAAGTCCTTCCTTATCCTAAAATGGATCTGTCATCTTATTAACTACAGTCATACATATGACAATGCATCCAAACCCGACCAGCTTTTCCATTTCTTTGTTCATGGCTTTCCACAATTCTACCAAAGGGGTCCCACCAAATATTTTGAGATACTTTCTTACTTTCTTTTGTTATCAACAGAATACCAGTGGAGTTCACAGATTGTACATTAGTTATTGTTTTCTTTCATCATATGGGCAGACTATTTTCTTTTTCAAGCATTAACTTCTTTGGTGATCTCATTTATTCCATTCCTTCTATGTAGTATCACTGTAGGAAAATCGGTATTAAAAAGATAGACCTTGAGTGTTGCGGCTCAGCTTGAGTGCAGTGGCTGTGGCGCGGAGCTCGGCACAATGTCTCATACCATTTTGTTGGTATAGCCTACCAAGAGGCCAGAAGGCCGAACGTATGCTGATTATGAATCAGTGAATGAATGTATGGAAGGAGTTTGTAAAATGTATGAAGAACATCTGAAGAGAAGGAATCCCAACAGTCCCTCAGTCACATATGACATCGGTCAGTTGTTTGATTTCATTGATGATCTGGCAGATCTTAGCTGCCTTGTGTACTGAGCGGACACTCAGACATATCAACCCTACAACAAAGATTGGATCAAAGAAAAGATCTATGTGCCTCTCGGTCGGCAGGCCCAACAAGATGGCAAATAATCCAAGTGGCAGCCTTGGGGGGATGGGGGGAGAGGGCTTGGAAAACAGGTGTGTACAACGTTCTGTAGTGGAAGCTTCATATTATTGAAGTCTCATTTCCATTTGTTACAATCTAGCCAAGGTCGAAAGTATTAGGAGATTTTTGTCTTGTTCAATCTGAAGCCCCTGTTCCTCCCTACTTTCTTTTTCTTTTTTACTAAGAAGGAGCTGAAAATTTCCTTTGGTCAGTTAGCACTTGGTTACAGTTCTTCCTGCTGTTCATATCTGCTTCATAATGTTCACTGTACTTACCCTTCTGTGTTAGGGTTTTCCAGAATTTAATTGTCTTCAGAACTCAAAGGCTTAGTAGAGAATACAATAAATGCTCTTTAGTTAAAAAAAAAAAAGATAGGCCTTTGTTTCAGGGAGAAATTATGGGGTAATTAATTAAAGGAGTTTAAAATATTTTCAAAGTCATAACTACCCATTTTTCTTTCCCTGTTTAATTCTGGTACCAATTATCCATTTGTAGTCTCTTATTTGTGTATGTATGTGTATGTATGTATGTATGTGTATATATATATATATATATATATAACATACATGCATATGTATAGATTGATGAATAAAGTATTTATTAAGAGCTCCCTATGTGCAAAGCACTGTGTTAAGCTCTGATGATATAAATAGTAAACTAAAGCAATCCTTGCCCTCAAGGGGTTCACATTCTAATGGGGAGGCAACACATATGGAAGGTTTCAGCTGTAAGTCAGATGGAAAGGTCCCATGGCCCTTAGGGTGAAGTGCCAAAACAGATCATAATGCTGACTCTTTAAGATGATTTCCATTGCCAAGGTCTGTCAATCTGACCTTTGTAACATCTGTCAAATACACTAAAATGCAAGAGGAGGTGACATGGTCAGACCTATACTTTAGGAAACTCACTGATGGCTGAATGGAGGATGGATTGGAGTCAGGAGTAACATTAGCTAAGCTGACCCAAGAGCAGTCTAATGTAATAGTCAAAGTGGGAGGCGATGAGAGCCTGATCCAGAATAGTGGCAGTATCAGGGGTTAGAAGGGAATATATTTGAGAGATGCTGCAAAAATGAAATTGATAGACCTTGACAACAGAATGAATGGTGGGGGTAGGGGTAGGGGTGGGCGTGGGCTGAGAGATAGTGAAGAGTAGAGGATGATGCCAAGGTTGCAAGCCTGAGGGACTGGGAGGATCATGTTGTTCTTGACAGTAATAGGGAAGTTAGGAGGTGAGGAGGGTTAAGGGGAAAGATTAATGAGTTCCATTTGGACATGTTGAATTGAAAATGTCTACTGGTTACAGTTGGAAATGTTTGAAAATCAGGAGGAGATATGAGATTAGAGGTCAGCAGAGAGGTTAGGGCAGAATAAGGTAGATTTGAGAATTATCAGCATAGAGATGGTAATTAAATACACTGGAGCTCATAAGATCACCAAGAGAAATAGTATAGAAGGAAAAGAGAAGAGGGCCCAGGACAGACCCCTGGAGTATTCCTATGGTTAGAGCGTGTGATCTGGATGAGGATCAAAAAAAGGAGACTGAAAAGGATAAGTAGGAGAACCATGAGAGAATGGTGTCCCAAAACCCCACAGAAAAGAGAGCACTGGGGAGCCAAAGGCCGCAGCGAGGTCAAAGAAAATGAAGAATGTGAAAAGGCCATTGGATCTGACAATCATTGGAAACTTTGGAGAGAGCAGTTTAGGTGGAATAATAAAGTTGAAAGCCTTATTATTGTAAGAAGTTAAGCGAGTGAGGGAAAGTGGAGACACCTGTTGTAGATAGCCTTTTCAAGGAGTTGAGCTACAGAGGTCAGAAGAGGTACAGTATGATAGTTAGCAGGGATGGAAGGATCCAGTGAGGGAAGATATGGGCATGTTTGTAGGCCGTAAGAAAGGAACCAATAGACAGAGATAGAAATATGTGAAAAAGTGATGATGACAGAAGGGCAATATGTTGGAGGAGATGAAATGAAATAGGATCTCTTGTGCAGGTAGAGAGGTTAGCCTTGGTAAGAAGTAAGGCCACCCCTTCATGTAAAATGGCACAAAGAAGATAGAGGCAGAAGGCATATGGGTGATATGAGATGAGGAAGAGGAGAAAAGGGAAATCATGGCAAATGGCCTCGATTTTTTTCTGTAAAATATGAGGTGTTTCCCAGCTAAGAGGGTGGGAGCAGAGGGAGCCATGGGAGGTTGAGGAGGATGAAAAGGTAGATAATGCAGCAGTGAGCTGATAAGGGAGGCACAATAGGATTTCCTGGTAGCCAGCAATCAGGGCCCAGTTGGGGTTGTGTAACAAATTTGTAGTAGTCTCAATCAAAATGGTTGTGTGGTTTTCTCCACCTTTGTTTATTAGCACATGTGTGGGAGAGGAAATGGAGGAAGGTGGAAGTGATCTAAGGCTGAGGCTTGGCAGGATACATTGGTGAAATGATAAGGGGCAAGGGAATTAAGAAAAGAGGGCAGTGTAGAGTTGAACTACTTCACCAAGGGGTCAAGATGGGGAAAACAGGAGAGAAGAGCAAGTGCAAAGGAGATGGCCTGGGAAAGAACTGAGGGGTCAAGGGACCCCTTGTGGTATGGCTGAAAAGTAAAGTTTGACAAGAGAAGTTAGAGTGAGGGGTGGCAAGACAATAGATTATGGTCAAATGAGGTGATTTCAGGCTTCTTGAACATAGAAGTGGTTCATTTGTAGAGAAGATCAAGGGTATGAAAATCTTTGGTATCAAGGGTATGACATGATTGTGATGTCATAGAGAAATAGATCATAGGAAGTGAATAGGTTGAGAAAATGAGTGGTTAGGATGTTTGAGACACCTTATGTTTTGTGTACATAGGACACATCTTGTTGGAAGAGAACCTTTAAAGAGAGTGTTTAGCTCTCTTGAAACAATTTTTTCAAAATCAGTAAATAATAAACATAGTGGAATTTCTGATTATAATGCAGCTCACAATCTTCTGCCATCCTCCTCTGTAAAATCTTACAAGTGAATTTACATTCTGCACTGGTATTGCTCTTGGCTACCACATTTATCCCCTTGACAAGTAAGTCAAATATTTGCTAAGATTGTTTTAAGTTCTTTAGGTGTCCTCATTATGGTAATTGATTTATATTAGTTAAACTTCTATATGAAAATTATTATAACTGGTCCCTATATCCTTTGTTTTATCCATGTCACATTTTCATCATCAGTAACATTTAAATAGGTGAGGATGCAATTGTTTTAGTTCTGCATTAATTCTTTTCTCAAATAAAAAATTCATCATGTATAGGCATGAAACTTCTGTGGAGACTACAATTATTTGGCCTCTCATTCCTTATTCCTACTCTGCTTTCCAACATGTGATATGCCATCCTCATCTCTTCCCATCTTTGCACTGAAGTCATTGAGTATTAAAATATATATTGAGTTCATTTGGAGAGTCTTACAAAGTTCATGGAATTCCTCTGCCTCTTCCTTCTCTGTAGCAAATGTTGATGCATATGCTACAATGATTTTTATAGGAGTCTTTTTATAAATACTTATCATGAATCCTGCAATATAAGACAATCTAATAATCTATAAAATAATGTTTGTTGTTGCCTTTGTTTAAGCCGTAAGACCAATTCCATCAACTCCTTCACTTATGTCTTCAATGAGAACTTGTGAGTAAATCTTCCATTTTACTGGAATTTCCTTCTTCGTTTCAACTTGTTTACCATGAGAATGTCAAGAATGACTTAATTCAGTTATTCCAGTCATTAATCAAGAGTGAAGCTTCCTAAATCCATAGGCTGTCTTCACAAAAAATGTGTAGACTGGGTGATCCCCTTTTTGCTGCACGTCCATTGTCATTGTAGAACAGAAAGGAGTCTCTCTAGGCCTGAAGGCCATTTTTGTATTGTTCTGATTTCTAGATTACTATGGCCAAAGAATTAATGTCTGCATGACCAGACCACCTAACTTTGAAATTAACTAGGGTCATCCTCAGAAAATAGACTAGTTGTTTTGTTTTGTTTTTTGGGCAGTAATTACTTACAGCTAACATGAACTTGCCAAAGTGTGTGCTGTATCAGTATAGCCTTCAGGGAGCCAGGGTTACTTTCTTTCCACAATGAGGCATTGGCTTTGTGGAGTCACCTGTAATCTAACTTTCTATATCTTCTACTCACTGGTAGTAGTTCTGTGTCCTTTGAGGCCACACAGAACACATCTAATCCATCTTCCTTAGGAATAGAAATAAAAATGGACTTTTACAAATAATTCTGAATAAATACAGTAAGTCTAAGAGGATAATACATTTTCAGTATCAGCCTCTCTTTTAGGTGGTAATTTTAAGTATTTCCTTTAATAAAATATATAACTGTTATGGAGGATTTGTATTTGTGAACCTTCAAGGTGGTATTTCATCATGTTTTTGAAGTGATGGGAAAACTATCATAACCCGTCAGTTTCTTTGACAATTATTACCTTGTCTGAGACGACAAAACATTATTAGCAAGTGGCTGGTTTCAGGAAAAAGATTTCAGGAACTTGTTCTGCCTAACCATGAAAGAGTCAGATAAAATACTGTGAACCAACCTTTCTAGAAATGCCCTATTAATTCGAATTTCCCTGTGGCGACTATGCTAACTTCCATGTATAATCTAATAATAAGAAACTCAAATGTATATACCACTTAGGATTTGCAAAATACATTGTTCACAACACCCTTTGAGGTAGGTAGTGCAAAGATTATTATGTGCATCTTACAGGTGAGGAAGCGCTCTGAGCTCTGTAATTTGCCCTTGGTCTCATAGTCAAGTAAGCATCTGAGGCACAGATAGAACTCAAATGTCTTGGATTCAAGTCTAGTCCTCTCTCTGTCATGCTGCATGACAATGAAGTTCAGGGAATCAAATAATTTTCCCTGGTCACACATCTAATCGTTATCATAGTCTTAGATCTAGTCTCCTCATCCCAAAACCCATGTCTTTCCTCTACCCCAGACACAGTTTTCTTAAGCTTTAAAGGTTAAAGAGGTATTGGGAATGATGAAAAAAAAAAAGATGAGGCTGTCACTTCCTTAGAAAAGAGGGAGTTAACTCACCTGGCAATCTTTTATAAGTCAAATTTGAGAAAGATGAAAGGATTCTTAGATGAGTCAGAAGATTCTGCTTCAGAGGCCTACAGAGATAATGATGATTTATGAACTCAGGCCCTACTTTACCTCTAATTTATATTTCTGAATTGATAATTCTTGTTCCTTTTGTAAGTAAACAGCTCTGCTTAATCCCAGGGTGACTGGATGTAATAGAGAGAATGAGGTGGTGGAGGGAGAGATTTGGATTTCTGTTTGGACCCAGAAAAAAGGCTAGGAGCAAATGGGATGGAGATGCAAAGAAGCAAATGTAAGCTTGATGTTAGGAAAAACTTCCTAACAATTAGAGCTGACCAAAGCTGCTTCAAGAGTGAAGGATTCCCCCTATGAAGGTTTTTAAGAAAAGGCTAGGGGGCAGCTAGGTGGTGTAGTGGATAAAGTACCAGCCTGGATTCTGAGGGACCCTGAGTTCAAATCACCCTCAGACACTTGACTTACTAGCTGTGACCCTGGGCAAATCACTTAACCCCCATTGCCCGCAAAAAAATAAAAATAAAAAAAATAAGGAAAAGGCTAGATGGCTTCTTGTCAAGTATCTTATAGTGGGATCCCTTTGAGGATGGTAAAAGTAGGTCCTTTCCTACTTTCTAATTCTTTTCTTTCAGTCCTATGATGAAACATTAGTCTATGGTTAATATTTCAGTCCCAGAAAAATGACATGAATAAAAATATACTATGTCAACCATAGTTCATTTGAAATAAAAAATTGTGTAGTTTACATAAACAATTTCCAAAAAGCTATATTATTACTGCATGATGCCCTACAACCAATCCCTGATAATAGCACAAAGTAAAATATTCTATAATATTTTGAAAATCTCTAAAACATTAAATTATTAAACAAAAAAGTATATTGTCAATAAACAAAAATAATCATCATTTCCACATTAAGGGAAAAGAGGATAAAATAGCTAATAATTTGACCAATAATTAAAGAAGTCAAAAGCTACTCTCTTTATGGTATGACCTCAAAACTCTTGATTCATGGTATTCCCAGCTAACATATCACACAAGGTATCAAAAACACCACAAATAGCACCTTTTCCAGCTTATACTTACTGAATGTGTTGTATAGAAGATCTGGTCAGGAGGATTTTGTGAACAAGTCGAGGGTATTTGATATCAGAAATGTCAAGGAACAGTACATATCCGGGTAGTGGTCCCCCACAGCCACTGAAAACGAGGACGGGCAGCAAGCCATAGTGGCTTACCTAGCCAAAATAAATCCCAAATGTTTAGCTTCAGCATCAAAGACTCACTTCAGAACTCCCTTTAGGATGTGCAAAGACTGAATGAATGAAACAAATAAAATAGCATAGGTTCTAACATAAGTTACAAACGTATATAATATAGGATAGGGATTGGGAATTGGACCTATGAATTTATTGTATAATAAATTCTCAATAGGAGACTCCCTCTACCAATATACCTTCACCATCTTAAGTGAGTTTGTTAGAGCATTGAGAAGTTAAGTAACTTGCCCAAGGTCATACAGCCAGGATGTATATGAGGCAGGTTTGAACTCAGGTCTTTTGGGCTCTAAGACTAGCTGTCTTTACATTACAACACACTGCCTTTCATATGTAAAATAGGAAGATCACATAAAATCAGGTATATTAAAGCCCTTGGTAAATGTATAATATAAATATTAGCATTATTATTATTATTACCATTATTATTCTTGATAGGTGAAGCTAATTGAATCCCAAAGGATACATAGAAACATAATCTTTAAAAGAAACATAACCTTGGGGGGGCAGCTAGGTAGTGCAGTGGATAAAGCACCAGCCCTGGATTCAGGAGGACCTGAATTCAAATCCGGCCTCAAATACTTGACACTTACTAGCTGTGTGACCCTGGGCAAGTCAATTAACCCTCATTGCCCCACAAAAAAAAAGAAAAAAGAAAGAAACATACCCTTGACAAGAAAATGTATCCATGAATATATTAAAAGTTCAGAAGCTATAAATCATAATTATATGACTTACTTTTAACTATAAAATCATTATTAAGGTTAAAAGAATCATATGAATAATGTTGCAAAATTAAGTATTTAAAATCAATTATTCAATTTAAACTATTCAAAATTCTTGGTTATTGTGAGGGACTATGGCAGAAGGAGAGGATCAACAATCACAACTGAAGTATTACTTAACACTAATTTTCATCCTGCTAATAGCCCTAGCTCTCCACTTAATTCTTCTAGGGAATGTGCAGTATTACATATGTGACAGACAATATCACACCTAGTTTCTATGGACAATTTGATACCCCTTGCTCTCTTTAAATATTTGCAGATCCTTTTTTGCTTTCAAGCACTCAAGGCAGAGATGAAATGAGCAATAGTAACAATAGTAAATGCTATACCACAGTTAGTTTAGGATAAGGGTTACATGCTCTGTAAACTCATCTGTTTATTGCCCTTTGTAATTCCTTTTGTTTTATCTATTCCCCAGTTACATAATTTTTGTCTTTTGGGGGGAAAAAAAGCCCTACTCTTATCTCAATTGAGCTAAGAAAAATGAGACTTGTCTTCACCTAGGCCAAGGAAACTAAGGTGATCAGATTACCTCCATAGTAATTATATATAGTGGGGGAAAAACTAGGAAAGACATATGGGTTCAGTTGTGATTCCTTCCCACTTCCCACATGGATTAATTTCCTCCTAGATATGTTATAGACCAGGGCTTCTTAAACTTTTTCCACTCACGACCATTTTTGCCCAAGAAATTTTTATGTGACCCAGGGTGTATAGGTATATAATAGGTTTACATAACCTTTTTACTGTTGCCAAATTGTTTGTGATCCCCACATTTGATTATGCAATCCCATGGGGGGTTGCTAACCACAGTTTAAGAAGCTAGGTTTTTGAAGAAATTACAGGGTTTGACTGTAGATGGGACTGATTTTGAAAGTTTCAAGGACAATATATATTTACTTGGATCAGAGAAAGAGTTACCTAGTTGTTATAGACCACGGAAATTAACATCATAAACAGTTACCACCAGTAAAGAAAGTGACTTACTTGAGATTTGTAGAATCAATTTAATTACTTTTCAGTCATACCTTGTGATTATTATTGTCTTAAATAAGGAACTTTAGAGTTAATCTAGTCCAATCCCCTCAGTTTATATATGAGGAAACAGGATCAGAAACAGGAATGCATTTGATCAAGTTCATATAGCAGCAAAATCATTACTAGAACTAGGGCCTTCTGAGTCCCAGGCCCGTGGTTTTTCTACACCACCATATTGCTTGTGAAGAATTTAAGTTTATATCGACTGTAAGAGAGGAGGGAATCCTTCAGTGTTGCAAGGCCTATGAGCAGTCATAGGGTGTGTGGTGCTAGGAGCATGTGCCAAAAGAGGAAACTTGGCTGCAACAGAACTGACTCCCACATCTCTGACTTCCTTTCACTGGCCCAGTCCTCTGCTTTCTTCTCTTTTCTTCCTGCAGCTAACTTGTTTGTTTGTTTTATTATTATTTCTCAGTCGGGTTGGGTCAGAATCTTCATATCCCAGACTATAGTTCCCTCCCTTCAGTGATAGGAAGACTATATGCCTATCCCTTATACTGTTCCTTGCCTTCAGTGATAGGAAGACTGTATGCCTACTATTCCGTGGCTTGTAAGGAGAAGAAGGAAGGATATACAAGCCATGCTTTCTTCTCTCCCAGCCTCCATGAAGCAAAGTTCCTTCAAGGTCAATAAGCCCCAGAAATTTGAAGAACTCTGCCTAATGCCTATAAACTAGTGTGCCTGCATTCCCACTCTACCAAATCTCCATGATGATATCTCTGTAGGAAAGACAATCTAAGGTAGGCTATGCTATCATGACTTCAATAGTTCTCCAGTTGTTTTATATGTTTGTGTCTTATTTCCCCAAGTTATCAGGTAGGCAAGAGCCATATCTTCTACTTCTTTTAAATTTCCAATAGCACCTAGCAAAACTAGATACACAGACATTTATTTCGCACTTAATGAGTAAAATGAATGGGTGTTTAAAAATTATTTTCTCAGTCTTGTCAGACTCGTCTTTTCCAACATGAAATTGGAAAAAAAATTATTTTTTTTCAAATATCGTTTCAAAATTTTGTTTTCTGTGGCATTGGCAGCCTGTATCAAAGAGAGATGACAATATCAAGGTTGGGTTTTTTTGTACCTTTATTCTTAGATTTTATCAGGTATTATGCAAAGTGCTAAGGCAAGCTTAGGGAATACAAAGGTATGAAGCATCCAAGGTGGCACTGTGTTAATAAGAATTATAAGAAATTATAAGAAACATAAATGATGCTTTCATTCACTCTTCCATTGTTTTGCCATAATTTGATATTAAACTTAATGAAATTTCATCTTTGGAACACCAGTATCACATTGACAGCTGTTGTAGAATACAAATAATGCTTTACATCATAGTCAACTGGATAGTTTTATACACTAAAATTCTGAAATAGCAGGAGACAAATATACATAAATTAGTAAAGAAAGGCATTTCTAGGGAAGATTTGTTCATGTGAAAATGAAAAAGCAGGCTGCCATAGCATTTAACATGAGAAATACCTACTTCTTACATACATACCTCTGTCTTAAGGTGTAATCTACTGACAGGATATCCATCTTCTATCAACCAAATATAAAATTCTCCTAAAATGGTTACTGACTATAAGAGACATGCAATAAGAAAAAACTACAATTAGCAATATGGAAATTGTTTTCTATAGAAGAATGAACTTTTTTCCACAGTCTGTTAAGGTAAGTCAGCCTCTACTGGTTTAGCTTGAGATGTAACCATATGAAATGACAGTTCAGCCAGGGTGAAAATTTCAACATCACATTTGTAATTTAAAGATGCATCGAGTATTACCTTTACTAGGGGCTAACAATTAATTACTAAATAAAGACAATCTGTGTTATTTTTAATATGAAAATTGACTAATAAAATTGACTACAAGTAAATCTACCTGATATATTTGCATGGGTGTTTAGAAAATTCACCATAGTTGTCCCTGTATTTGTGCCCTTTCGTAGAATTAGTGCTTAAAACATGGAATTTCATAGGATTTGTGTTCCAGTACCCCTTCTGGATGGGCACAAAGAAAAGAGGCTAAGAAGTGACTATTTGGCTAATATGGTGAAAAGGAGGATAAATTATCACCTTGTTATTAAGACCTTGAATAGAATTTTATTATTTATTATTTAATATTTATTATTCTTAAGCATGGGCCAGATTTTTATACAGGAACTTGAAATTCCAAACTCTTTCTATTGTAGGATTTAGAGCTAGTAGGGACCTTAAAATTTATCTATTCCAACCCATCTTCCATCACCTCATTTACAGAGAAAAGAAAACTGAGGCAAAAAAAAAATGATTTGCTGAAGGTCATACAGGCAGCAAGTGGTTGAACATAGATTTAATTTCAGGTCAGTGCTTGTTCAGTTAATATAGTTCTTCCCAGGTTTTTCTGAAACTACCCCCCTCATCAATTCTTATAGCACAATAGCATTCCATCACAATCATATGCCACAACTTGTTCAACCATTCCCCAGTTAATGAGCATCTCCTCAATTTCCAATTATTTGATACCATAATAAGAGCTCCTATAAATATTTTTGTACATATAGGTCCTTTTCCTTTTTCTTTGACCTTTTTGGGGTATAGACTTAGTAGTGGTATTACTGGGTCAAAGGGTATACATCTTTCATAAATCTTTGGGCCTAGTTCCAAATTGTTCTCCAGAATGGTTGAACCAGTTTACCAGCAGTTTACTTAATGCACCTATTTACCCTCATCCATTCTAGTATATGTCATTTAGGATAGGTGTGAGGTGGTACCTCAGAGCTGTTTTAATTGGCATTTCTCTAATCAATAGTGATAAGGAGTATTTTCTCATGTGACCATAGATAGCTTTAATTTCTTCTTATGAAAGCCATTTATTTACATCCTTTTACCATATGTCAGTTGGAAAGTGGCTCTTATTTTTATAAATTTGACTCAATTTTGCATATATTTGAGGAGACCATTATTCAGAGAAATTTGCTGTAAAAATTTTGATGTTACTTCATTGTCTATAGTATCTATTATCAAAATGTAGTATCCCTGCTTATCTCTTTTAATTTGATTTACTTTTGCTTTGTCTGAGATCATGATTGTTACCACTGCCTTTTTTACTTCACCTGAAGCATATTAGATTCTGCTTCAGTCCTTTATTTTAACTGTGTGTGTCTCTCTGTTTTTCAGGTGCATGTCTTGTACACAACATATTGGTGAATTCTGATTTCTAATCTACTTGGCTGCCCATTTCTATTTTATGGGTATGCTTGTCATTCGCATTCATGATTATAATTAGTAACTGTATTTCCCTCCATTCCATTTTCTTCTGTTTCTTCTGTCTCTCTTTTTATCCTGACCTTTATCAAAAGTCTATTTATACCTAACTACTGCCTCCCTTATCCAATCTTCCTTTTATCATTCCTTCCCCCTTTCTCTTATGCCCTTCTCCTCCTAGTTCCTTTTGGGTAAGATAGATTTCTATACATAACTTGAGTATATATATATATATATATATATATATATATATATATATATATATATATATATTCTCACACACACACATACACAGTGTGTGTGTGTGTATTTTTTCTTCCCTTTTTGAACCAGTTCTGATGAGAGTGAGATTCAAGTATTGTCCTCAACTCCACCCCACATTTTCCCTTCCATTCTATATGCTCTTCCTTGTGTGCCTCTTTTATGTGAGAAAAATTTCCCCATTCTACCTTTCCCTTCTCCCTTCTCACAGTGCATTCCTCTTTCTCACCTTTTCTTTTTTGGGGAGATCATTCTAACATAATTGACTCATCCCCATTCCTATGTAAACTCCTTTTAACTGCTCTAATAGTGATAAAGTCCTTAGGAATTACATGAATTATCTTCACATATAGTAATGTAAGCAGTTTAACATTATTGAATCTTTTATGATTTTTCTTTCCTGTTTACCTTTTTAAACTTCTCTTGAATCTTCTGTTTGAATGTCAGATTTTCTATTCAGCTCTGATCTTTTCATCATGAATGCTTGAAAATTCTCTCATTTAATATGCACTTGAAAGATTATACTCTGTTTTTCTGGATAAATCATTCTTGGTTGTATAATGCTAGCTCTTTTGCCTTCTACAATATAATATTCCAAGCCTTCCACTCCTTTAACATGAGAGCCACTAAATCTTGTGTGAGCCTGACTGTGATCCATGATATTTAATTACTTCTTTCTTCAGGCTTGTGATATTTTCTCCTTGATCAGGGATTTGACTGTAATATTAGTGGGAATTTTCATTTTGGTATCACTTTCAGGAGTGATCAGTGAATTCTTTCCATTTCTATTTTATCCTTAGGATCCAAGATATCGAGGCAATTTTCCTTGACAATTTCTTGAAATATGATATTTAGGTTCTTTTTTTGATCGTGACTTTCTGGTAGTCCAAGAACTCTTGAAGTATCTCTCCTCTGTTTTCTAAGTGAATTGTTTTCCTGTGAGATATTTCACATTTCCTTCTATTTTTTATGAACTTTTGACTTTAAAAAATTGTTTCTTGGTGTCTCATGTGGAGTCATTAGCTTCCAGTTGCTTAATTCTAATTTTTAAGGAATTACTTTTTTTTTAAACAAAATTTTATTTTATTTTTTCCAGTTACATGTAAAGGTAGTTTTCAACATTCATTTTCATAAGATTTAGAGTTCCAAATTTTTCTCCCTCCCACCCTTTCCCTCCAACTCTACAAGACAGCAACCAATCTGATATAGGTTATATATGTACAATTCACATGTGCTCTTTTTTTTTTTTAAAAAGTCTGTGTTTAATCAATATCAGTTCTTTCTCTGGGAGTGAATAGTATGATTCACCATTAGTCCCTTGGGATTGTCTTCGATCATTGTATTGCTGAGAGTAGTTAAGTCATTCACAATTGCTCATAGAACAATACTACTGTCACTGTGCACAATTTCTTCCCAGTTCTGCTCACTTCACCATACATCAGTTCATATGAGCCTTTCTAGATTTTTCTGGAATCATCCTGCTTGTCATTCCTTGTAGCACAATGATATTCCATCACAATCATATACCACAGCTTCTTTAGTCATTCCCCAATGGATGGACATTCCTTTGATTTCCAATTCTTAGCCACCAAAAAGAGTTGCTATAAATATTTTTGTACAATTTTTCCCCCTTATCACTTTTTCACAATTACTGTTGTTAACTGTTTCCCTCCATCTTATTCCCTTCCCCATGATATTTAGTCTATTATCTATCTTCTGTAAAAGGGATTTTTTTTTTGGGGGGGGGCATTAAGCATTTGTTACAACATACCAGGTATGTCAGAAAGTTCAGAAAAGGTCTATCTAGCCTAGAGTTCCAGCCTGGTCGGGTTCTTCCTCAAGTCTACCATGAGCCTGCTTTAATCAGGAACTCCTCTCAAAGTGAGTATAGAAGCATTTTATAGGTCCAGAGCATGGGTGGTCCTTACACACTGCTTCAAGCTGATTGGGAGGCGTCATCCAAATCCATTGTTCACTGGACTTGAAGGTGGTCTCTAGTTGAGTTAAAGGTCTTTAGCTTCTGAGAACAATACCTTCTTTTTTTGTTGTCTTTTTTTTTCAGCAACAAATATTTATTTTATTTTCCAGTTACATGTAAGGGTAGTTTTCAACATTCATTTTCATAAGATTTAGAGTTCCAAATTTTTCTCCCTCCCTCCCTTCCCCCCCCCCAAGATTGCAACCAGGTTATATATGTACAATCCACAAGTGTTCTTTGTATCAGTTCTTTCTATAGGGGTGCATAGTAAGCTTCCTCATTGGGATTGTCTTGGATCATTGCACTGCTGAGAGTAGTTAAGTCATTCACAGTTGCTCATTGAACAATACTGCTGTCACTACACACAATGTCCTCCCAGCTCTGCTCACTTCACTATACATTGATGCTCTTCTCTACAATGGAACCATAACCCAGAACTGTGTATGGACAGTAGAGTAGCAAATCAGCACCAGCTATACCCAGTGCCAGCAATGGGTCCCCTGGAATCTCTTTCTTATAAGTTGTCCTACGCCTTTACCTTCTCTGAGCTAAGAGCTCCTGAAACTTCTACTGCTGCTATAGCCACTGTTGCTGCCTCTATGTGTGTGCATTCCATATGGGCTTCCACCCTTGTGTCACAGACTTCTCCTTCAGACATCCTAAGTTTACTTAAGCCAGAAAAAATATCCCATTTTTAACTCTTGTTGTCTCTGCCACTCCAAAGTTTTATTTGGTGCATTATTTTAAATGTGTTTGTAGGAGGATGTTGAGAGAGTTCATCTGGGTTGCTGCCTCTAACCTGCCATCCTGGCTTTGTACCCCCTACACCACAATTTCTTTATGAACTTGTTGGCAGAGCATTTGAATAATAACTTTCTTGAACTTATCACAACTTTCATATCAGAGCAAATGAAGGCAATAATCCATTTCCTAAAATATGTCCAGGGCAGCTAGGTGGCACAGTGGGTAGAGTACCTGGCCTAGAGTCAGGAAGATTCATGTTCATAAGTTCAAATCTGGACTCAGACGCTTACTAGTTGTACAACCCTGGGCAAATCACTTAACCCTATTTGCTTCAGTTCCTTATCTATAAAATGAGCTGGAGAAGAAATGGCAAACCATTCCAGGATCTCTGCCAAGAAAACCCCAAACGGGGTCACAGAAAGTCAGACACAGCTGAAAAATGACTTAACAAGAACAAAATACATCTGAGTTTATTTGTTTGAATAGAATGAAACAAATACATCAGAGGATGTTTTCTCACTTTTCATGTGCTATATATTTATGTGTGTGTGTGTGTGTGTGTGTATATATATATATATATATACACACACACACATTTATAAGTATACTTATATCTATACACACACACATATATAATAACTTCACTTTCTGTTTTTCTGAACCTGATATAAATGTCTAAAATTTGGGATTTGTTTGCTGAATTTTAAACTCTCACAAATAATGCATTTAAATAGCTCTTTGGGAAGCTAGTATAGGGCTGGTCTACAAGGAAAAAGCTACTAAGATCTGCTTTTTCCATGTTCAGGTGACTGAAATAACACTACAGTCTCCACATTTTAATGATACTGCTGCCTTTGGAGGCTGGTTGCTATAGATCTTGAAACTATTTAGATTTAGCTTGACCACCACAATCTGCAGTCTCTCATTCCTTTCTTCTTACTTGCACCCTTTTGCACAGTGATTTAAACACATTTACCAATGCAATGAAATTATATTAAAAACTTGCCTTTGAAGTGAAGATTAAAAAATTGGAAACTATATCCTAAAGATTGAATGGGTAAGAGTACAAATCACAAAAATAATAATTTCATAAAAGATAATGAAAACAATGAGACAACATGAAATGGAAATGAAGTAACAAATTACAAAGATAGAAATTGTACAGATCAATAAGACAGGAAATAGAGTACTTAAATTCCCCTATCTTAGACAAAGAAATTAAACCAGACATAAATTAATATGCAAAGAAATCCCATATGGGCTTATAGGCAAATTCTACAAAACATTTAAAAAATAACCAATTCCAATACTACATAAACTGTTTGAAAAAAATAGGAAAAGAAAGGGTCCTACAAAATTCCTTCTATTACATGAATATATTCTTGATACCTAACTCAGGATGAGCAAAAACCAAGAAAGAAAACTATAGACCAATTTACCTAATAAAGACAGATGCAAAATTTTTAAATAAAATATTAGGACAAAGACTCCAGCAACATACCACAAAGATAATATACTATTATCAGACCGTTTTTATACCAGGAATGTAGGACTGATTCACTATTAGAAAACGTAATTAACATGAACATAATTAAACATATTAACAAAATTATGTGACTTTGTCAGTAGATGCCCAGAAAGCTTTTGGCCAGATACAACATCCGTTTTTGTTTTTAAAACAGCAACAACACTAGAAAGCTTAAGAATAAGCAGAACTTTTCTTGATATGATGAGAAGTATCAATCTAAAACCAAGAGCCAGCATTATCTGCAATGGAGATAAACTAGAAGGCTTTCCAGTATGATCAAGGGTAAAGAAAGAATGTCCAAGGATATCACCATTGCTATTCAATATAATGCTAGAAACTCTAAGGCAATAAAACAAGAAAAGGAAATTGAGGGAATAAGCATAACAAAGAAGAAACAAAATTATAACTTTTTACATATGATGGTTTACTTAGAGGGCCCTAGAGAGTCAGCCAAAAAACCTCATTAAAATAATGTCATCAGCAAAGTTTCAGGATCTAAAATAAACATGCAAATCATCATTTCTGTATATTATCAATAAAATTTAGCAGGAAGAGATAGAGAAATTATATTTTTAAAACAACTGCAGATAACAAAAAAATGCTTGGGAGTCTACCTGTCAACACACACATAAGAACTATATGAACACAATTACAAAACAGTAATACATCTTTAAATACAAAATACAAATAAAGATAGAAATAATTGAAGAAATATTAATCGATCATAAGTAGGCTAAGCCAATATAATAAAATTACTACTAACTAAATTAATTTACTTATTCCATTCCATACTAATCATATTATCAAAGGATTACTTTATAGAGCTAGAAAAATAATGACAAAATCATCTAGGGGAACAAAATGTCAAGAATATTGAAGGGAATTACTCTGTATGTGTGTAGGGGTGGTGAAAATGGAAAGAAAGGGGGCTTTGCAGTACCAAATATTAAACTATACTACAAAGCTGTAATCATTAAACAATTTAATACTGTGTAATAAATAGAGAGGTTGATAAGTGGAACAGATTACATACACAATATACAGAAACAAGCACAGTAATTTGGGGCTTGATAAATCCAAAGATCCCAGGTATTGGATCAAGAACTCACCACGTGACAAAAACTTTTGGGAAAACTGGAAAATAGTTTGGCAAAGGCTAGATATAAACCAACATGTCACAACACTTTTGAAGACAAACTCCATATAGGCACATTATTTGAACATAAGGGGCAACATCATAAGTAAATTAGAGACACATGGAAATAATTACTCATCACATTTATGGATAGTGGTAGAGCTAAAGACCAAAGAAGAGATAGAGAGACTAATAAGAGGTAAAGTAAAAAATTTTGATTACATACAATTAAAAAATTTGTATACAAGCAAAATCAATTAAGTTCAAATTAGAAGAGGAAATGGCGGGGAGGGTATTGGGGAATCTTTGTAGCAAATTTCTCTGATGGTCCTATGAACAGGTGGTCCTTGGTCTTATGAAGATCTCAGTTCTAAGATGTATTGAGAACTGACTCAAATTTATAAGAATACAAATCATTCCTCAATTGATAAATGGTCAAGGGACAAGCCAGTTTTGAGGGAAGAAGAAGAAAATCCAAGCTATCCACAACCACGTGGAAAAATGCTCTAAATCACTAGTAATTAGATAGTGAATATAATAATAATATAATAAGTCACCAATAATTAGATGATAAAATACAAATTAAAACAACTCTGAGGTATTACCTCACACCCATTAGATTGGCAAAGATTACAAAAAAGAAAAATGACAAATCTTGGAAGCACTGTGGGAAAATAAGCATGTTAATGTACTGTTCACAGAAATGTGAACTGGTCTGGCCATTCTGAAAGCACTTTGAAATTATGCTCAAAAAGCTGTTAAGCTATGCATGCCCCTAAACCCAAAGACACTACTACTAACTTTATATCCCAAAGAGACCAAAGAAAGAGGAAAAGGATCCATATGTATGAAAATGTTTATAGCATCTTTTTATATTGCATCAAAGAACTGAAAAACGAATAGGGGTCTATTGATTGGGTAAAGGATAAAGAAGGGGATGGCTTTGGGGGCAGCTAGGTGGTGCAGTGGATAAAGCATCGGCCCTGGATTCAGGAGGACCTGAGTTCAAATCAGGCCTCAGACACTTGATACTTGCTAGCTGTGTGACCCTGGGCAAGTCACTTAACCCTCATTGCCCCACAAAAAATAAAATAAAATAAAGAAAGGGAAGGAAAGGGATGGTTTCAAAGAAACCTGGGAAGGCATGTATAAATTGTTGCAAAGTGAAGTAAGCAGAACCAGCAGAACAATTTATACAATAACAATATTTTAAAGGTAATCAACTTTGAAAAACTTGGGAACTCTGATCAACACAATAAACAACCACAATTCCAGAGGATTCAGATGAAACGTGCTACCCATTTCTAGATAGAGAGATGATGGACTCTGAGGACTATGGGTTTTTTTTTCTTTTCTTTCTTGGACACAGTCAGTGCAGAAATTTGTTTTGCTTGACTCTGTATATTTCTATCATTGTGTAACAGATTTTGTTTTTCTCTCTTTCTTAATGGGATGGCAGAAAGACAGTGAAGTAGAAATAAGAGGGAGAGAAAAAATTTGTACCTGAAAATGAAATGAAGTCAATGCCTTTTACTAGTACTGGGACATATTTAAGTTGTATATAGTTAGGTATTCACAGTTCAGAAATTTCAATGCTAATACATCTCTAAATAGAGCAGAGAACATTTCTCACCATGCAGTATTGGTTTCCAAGTGTGACAAAGTCAATTGCCTGTACATTGCCACCAGATGCATCCAAAATGGTTTCAATTTTTGCTGTTTCTTCAAAAGTATAGGCAAAAACAGATCCCTGTCAAACACAATTTTAAAATAATTTGAAAACAATGTTTGTTACAAGTTCTTGAAAAAATATAATTTCTTGTTTTTTTTTTAACCTTGAAATAAACTTTTGGAGAAAATAGTGGTGTCTACTCCTTTAGCCACCATCCTACTTCAGGCCTTCATAACTTCTCACCTAGATTATTACAGTAGTTTTCCTAGTTGGTCTCTTTGCCTCAAGTCTCTCCCTTTCCAATAGATCCTCTACACAGCAGCCAAATTGATATTCTGATAGTAGAGCTCTAAAGCTTGGCTGTAGATCATTCCAACAAAAATTGATTGATGAAACAAGATTCTTTTTTTTTAATAGAATTTTATTTTCCAAAATATATGTAAAAACTCATTTCAACATCAATTTTTTCAACTTCTCTTCCTCCTTCCAATCCCACCCACACACACAAGAACTCAAGCAGTTCAAAATAAGTTATACATGAGTAGTCATGGAAAAAATTCCCATATTAGCTAGTTGTGAGAGAAAACAGTCAAAAAACCCCAAAACTTCCAATTAAGGAATTGTCAAAGAGGAAAAGAAAAAAAATTTTTTTTAAATGTGTTTCCATCTGTTTTCAGATACTATCACTTCTTTCTCTGCAGATGGGCTGAAATCTTCATAAGTCCTTCAGGGTTATATTGGATCATTGCCTTGCTGAAAATAACCACATGCTTCCCAGCAGATCATTCCCCACTATTGCTGTTATTTTGTATACAGTACATTTCACTCTGCTTCAGTTCATGTAGGTCTTTCCAGGTTTTTCTGATAGTATCCTGTTCATCATAGCATGTATATAGTACCTTAAGCTTGACAGAGAATTTTCTTCATAAAATCCCAGCAAAGTAGGTACCATACATTTTGCCTATCTATTTCCCTCCATCCCGCTCCCTTCCCATGATATTTACTCTACCTTCTTTTTACCTATTCCTCCTCAAAAGTGTTTTACTTCTGACTATCCTCTCCCCCGTTCTGCACTCCCTTTTTTTACCCTTCCTTCCTTATCCTTCTCCCCTCCTACTTTCCTGCAGGGTTAAATAGATTACTCCTCCCAATTGGGTATGAATGCTATTCCCTCCATAAGCCCACTCCGATGAGATCAAGGTCCCTGAGCTAATTCTGTGTTCTAAATTTTTCTTCCTCCCTCCCTCCTCAACCCTCCCTATGAGATCAAGCAATTCAATAAGTCATACTTGTGCAGTAATGCAGAACATCTTGACTTTCAAATACAAGACCCAGGAGAAACATAAACAGGTAACCAGGAAAAAGACTTCATGAGGAATATTAAAAGATCAAACTGTTTACATTCCTACATGGGAAGATAATACTTCAAACTCATAAGAACTATCTCAGTAAAGAATTCACAGAAGACACAGGACTGAACTGAATATGAAGGGATAATATCCATAAAGCATTTCTGTTTTGTTCTTTGTGGGGAAGACAGGGTGGGGTGTCTTATGTCTGGGGCTAGATTTGGGCTTGGGGTCTCCTGAGTCCAGTGGCGGTACTTTGTCCACTGTGCCACCTAACTAACCCATGATGACATCATTAAAATAGGGTTTAGGTGTAGGAGGAATAGACTGGGGGAGGGGGAAGGGGAAAGATGATCTGGGGAGAGGTAGTTCACATAAAGGAAACAAGAAAAAAGCTTATGGAGGGGAGGATAAGAGGGGGGAGGAGTTGGGGAGTGAGTGAACTGTAATATCATCAGAATTGGCTCAAAGAAGGACTAACATACATACTCAAGTAGGTATAGTAATATATTTTTGCCCTGAGGGAGGGAAGGGAGATAGGGGGTGGGGAGAAGGGAAGGACAGAAGGGCAGATTGGGGGAGAGAGCTGTAAAAAGATGAAACAAGATTCTTGAAGAGAAGAGATCAAGGGCAAAATGGAGAGGTTATCCTTGGCAAGGAGGGAAGGTCACCTAATCACCTCAGACTAGAGCACAGAGACAAAAGATGGATGAAGACAAAAAGAAGTGTGGCATTCAGATGGATAACCTCAGTTTTCTCCAAAGTGTAGAAGGGCAATCTAGCTGCTGGGAGTAAAAAAAGGATAAAGATGGACCTGGGGATTTGAAGAGAGAGGAGGGTTGGAGTAGCCATGGGGAATATATAAGGGAGCCCCTCAATGATGAATGAAAGGATAATTGTGAAGCAGGACAGACTCAGTGGAGGTTAGAAAACATAATTGTTCCCATCCACTTGGTTTTGTGACTTCCTCTGGATGCACTCAGCAGCTTGAAAAACGAAGGCAAATGTTGAGGGTGACCCAAGGTTTTGATTAGTAAAGCAAAAGCAGTGGAAGATAAAGAAAACAGGGGTGGAATCCAGTGCATTGCTGAAGCAAGTAACTATGGAATCAAATTTGTGTATGAAAGTGACCCAAGAACAATAACATGACATTGGTAAAGTATAATGAGAGAGGCAGTGTGATGTCAGTCAATGAACATTTAAGTGCCAGCTGTGTGATATGCACTGCATTAAGCCCTGGAGATATAAAAAAAAAACAAAAAACTCTAGGAGCTTACAACCTAATTAAGAAGGATTCCACACAAAAGAAAGCTAAAAAGGGGAAGGGAGAAGAAAGAGGTCACTGGCTCTCCATCCTCCATTCATATGATGTGATGCAGAGAGTGCTGACTTTGGAGCCAATAATACCTGGGTTCAAATCGTTTCACTGACATCTATCTACTAGCTATGTGACCCTGGGTAAATGGCCTAACTTCTCAGTTCTTGAGACAAGCCCCTAGGACTAATCTACTAAATCATAGATGGCTTATTATCTACCTTAGTGGAGGGATTGCCTAACCTGGGAATTCTCTACATGGACAAATTAATAGATCCATCACATATTTGCATATGATTATAAGTACCTTAATAAAATAACATGTTCCATGATATATGATATTAGCATTTAATGACAGGAATTCATCATCTTACTTACGTTTTCTGTTTGAAGTAGTAATTTTTTATAATCAGGAGAAAAAACAATATTCTCCACAGGGGCTTGTAAATTGATGTGATCCTTTATGGTGTAGTTACTTTCCTTGATAGTAATAGAATGCAAAATGCCAGCCTAGATGTAAAAAATAAGAAAATAAGTGCATGCTAGCATAATAGACTTTCTCTATTAACTGAGTCAAACCAAGGGCTTGGCTGTGATCGCAATCCTAACTCACAAAATGAACTAGATAACCTCTAAGGTCCTTTCTACCTCTAAAGTCCATGTGAGAATTACTAAGGTTCCATGTCGAACACCCTGAGGACATTAATGATGACAGATATGCAATTTATGTTGTTTTGGCCAAAATCCTTATTGATGATTTCTCCAGGACTACATTTAAAATGTGATCATCTGGGAATTCTTTTCTGTATTTCCCTTTCCTCACCTTGATTCCCAAAGTATTGGATTTTTTAAAATTAACACTCTTAAAAGACAAATGACAGGGGGCAGCTAGATGGCGCAGTGGTTAAAGCGCTGGCCCTGGATTCAGGAGGACCTGAGTTCAAATCCAGCCTCAGACACTTAACACTTACTAGCTGTGTGACCCTGGGCAAGTCACTTAACCCCCATTGCCCCACCAAAAAAAAAAAAAAAAAAGACAAATGACAGAGGTAGAAAATATAGAAAAAAGCTTACCTTTCCAGAAACAAACAGTCCTCCTTTATGAACTGCCATGCTGTTGATTCCCTTAATTTTATTTTTATAATAGATGTCTTCATTTTTACAAAAACAAAACAAAGTAATGTCATAGAAATGTTAAAGTGGAATAAATCGACTTTATATTAATGCTATAGCATTTTTCATTTTCTCTAACAACTTTGATCCAGGGTTATAAAATACATGAACCAGATGTTAAATCCTTTAATTTCTAAAGCACTTTCTGAATATGCAAAAATAGTGCTATTTTCCAAATACTCCTATTAAAATTTGTTTTAAAACTCTTGACTAGCTTATGATAGTTGGAAAATCGTTTAACCTTTCAGAGCTTCAATTTCCTCAGCTACAAAATGGTGTTAACAATACTTGCATGAACTATGAGTAGAGTTACTGATTCTTGTGAGGAAAGTACTTTGTCATGTGAAGCAAGTTATTATTATTTTATTTTGGCCACCAATGAAGATCAACTTTTCTTTTTTTTGTCTTTTTCTTTTTTTTTTTTTTTTTTTTTGCTGAGGCAATTGGGGTTAAGTGACTTGCCTAGGGTCACACAGCTAGTAATTGTTAAGTGTCTGAGGCTGAATTTGAACTCAGGTCCTCCTGAATCCAGGGCCAGTGCTCTATCCACTGTGCCACCTAGCTGCCCCCTATCTTTTTTTTAATGTAACAAAAATGACAGAACTATAGCTTCTTTAAAGTGAAGGACAGAAACTCAAGAGGCCTTTGAGGTAGAACTAAATGGAAATCATTCAACATGCACAGTTTTTAGTCACTAACTCTGTCAGTCATTCAGTTAGCAGGTCAACAATCACTATAAAGAAGATTCAAAAGACTTGGACTAAGTGAACCTTCTCTGTATTCCAAGCATTTAGAGACAGAAAAACTGGAATTGGCATATGAAGCAACTGAAGAGCACATTTTCAGAACTACACAAAAACAAATCAAGAAATTCTGATTCAATTACATTGACCAATAGTTAAAATGGTTGAGAGGATTGGGGCAAATAGGTAGGTGATGCATTATAGGATGTCTTTTGGGGAAAAACAACAGACCACCAGCAGCATTGGGATTCTGATGGCTTTGGAGAAGATTGGTCAAGGAAGAAATAGTATCTTGGGCCAGCCACAAAGGCATTTTTCTGCTTTACCCTCAGGAAACTCATGGTGCTTGCCAGGGAGGGCTTCAGTATCCTACACACCACAACCCAGCCTATATGTGTACAAGATGGCTTATTCGTGGAGACCTGTGATATCAGTGGTATAGGGAAATTGAAGTTGAAGAAACTCCTTCAACCAATGTGAATCCTCAACCTGTGGTATTGAGAGTTGCCTAGAGCCTTGAAAGGTAGTGACTTTCTCAGTGTAATACAGCCAATATATGTCAGAGAATGAACTTGAACCCAAGGTAGCTCTGACATCCTGGCTATCTTAGTCCACTATTCCATGCTGCCTATTAGGAAATAATTCCCCAAATTATTCCCCAAAAATTATGCAGTCCTTTAAGCTTTGCAAAGCTCTTTACATCCATTATTTGATTATCTCAATAATCTTGTGAGGTAAATACTCTATTATCATTATTCTCATTTTACAGATGAGGAAACTTAGAGAGGTTAAATTGTTTGTCCATGGTCACACAGCCATTATAAGAGGTGTTGTAATACAATGTCAAGCTCAAATAGAAAGAGGGTCATTAAACATACTGAAGGATGTGTACAGGCTGAATATTGACTTAGGAAACTATTATTAGCATTATCTATGTCTTATTTATTTTGTTAGATATTTCCCAATTACATTTTAATCTGGTTCAAGTTGCATTGGGGAATGTTATGGGCTTCATGTTTTGTGCTTCTGGCATAATATTGCATTGGGTTAGATGGCTGATGAATTCCCTTTCAACTCTCAAAATTCTGTGATTCTGTGACTGTGAAATGCTTTGGTTAAGGTAGATGCTTTTATCATGATGAATACCTTCATTCAAATAAATAGCACTTCAGTTGGCTTAGTTATCTTCAAAGTGATATAAAATTATCATTGAGGGTTGTGAGCTTAACAAATTTACATAGTATAAACTAAGTATACAAATCCTGAAGGGAAACTAATCCGGAGGAATTCTTTCATGAAATAAATCATGGAAGACTTCCTTTCCCAGAAGATATGAGCCCTGAGTTATGTTTTCAAGGAAGTTATACGACTTTCTTCAGTAACTTAGCCCAGTATTTAACTGTCCTTATTGGTAGCATTTCCCTAGATTATCAAGAAGCCACAGAGCTAAGAGGAATACAAATTTCTGAAAAAGTTGTTAATGGAGCAGGACCTTTCCTTTAGAGAAGAATATCTTGAGCCATCCAAAGATGGTTCCACAGTGCAGAAAAGACACTTCTCTTAAAGGGGGCTCACCAGACAGTTCACATTAAAAGTCATTCTAAGTGTAAATTTGTCCTATACTATTAATTTACTTCATTTTTTAAAATGCATACCTCCTTTTTTTAAGTTCTTTTCAGAGGTCATCATGGAGTGAGGTATCAAAACTTCCTCATATACTTTATGGGAAAAAATGAAAAATGTTCAATTATAATGCAAAGTACAGTACTTAATACTAAATAAAAGAACTCTTTCTCCCATTGCTAATCAGCACCCACTTATCATCTTAAAGTTGTTTGAAATACTGAGAGGGGAAATCAGTTTCCCAAGGTCAAACAACCAGTATGTGTCAGAGGAACGACTTGAACATGGATCTTCCTGACCAGGAAACCAGCTCTGCCCTCTATGCCAAGCTTCCTCTTTTCTTGCACAGAAGAAGTACTTAATAAATGCTTATTGAGTAGAATTCTGTTGTCTACTTAAGCAACTACAACACTTAAGCAAGAGAGGATCATTTGAATCAGAAGGACACAGAAGCATTTACTATGTTCAGCATGGATCAATGTTAACATATTGCAGCCCTTAGAATATATAGAGAAAATAGGTTTGCCATAATAATACCTACCTAAAAAGATGGAGAAACAGAGAGAGGATTTCATGAAACTGAAATTCCAAAGGCTGTTTGTTGATTCTTAAGTCATATGCCCCCCAAATGAAATATGATGAAGTGTATTTTCTGTGAGTTCCCATACTGAAGCATAAACACCCAAGGATGATCTGCTCTCCTCAAACAAGCTGGGTAAACTGATCTACCAAGGGTCACTAGTGTCTCCCTCCACACCTGTCACCAGCCAAAGAAATCTCACTGCAGTCTAGGGAGCAAGGCTCTGCCCAAAGTCAATGAGGGAATTATCTGTGAGGCGAATAAGCAAGTATAAGTGCCTAGTGGGAGGCAGGTGGTCAGTAGAGAAGAGATTGATAGTTAAAATATGTTCTGGAGTGGACTGCCCTGGGAAGACACTCAGGAACAACTCTATCAAGAAATAAGGAGATGTAGAATTTTTGAAAAAAATCACCTAAACTGAGTACAAAGATTAGGCATAAATTTGGAACTATGCCCAAGGGGCTATAAAACTGTATATGCCCTTTGACCCAGCAATACCACTATTAGGTCTTTATCCCAAAGAGATCATAAAAAAGGGAAGAGGACCCACATGTACAAAACCATTTATAGCTGCTCTTTTTGTGGTGTCAAAGAATTGTAAATTGAGGGGATGCCCATCAATTGAGGAATGGCTAAACAATTTGTGGTATATGAATGTAATGAAATACTATTGTGCTGTAAGAAATGATGAGCAGGCAGATTTCAGAGAAACCTGGAAGGACTTACATGAACTGATGCTGAGTGAGATGAGCAGAACCAGGAGAACACTGGGATAAGTCTTCACATGCTTGGGGTAGATACTGCCCCTTCCCAACTCACTCATGGATTTGAGGCCTGTCAGTTACCCTCAACTTGGTTTTAACCCATATGCCCAAGAAGGTTTACCAGGGCATGGTCATGGTGCATACCACAGCTTCTTGGAGCCACAGGTGAGAGTTGGGTGACAGGGGGACATAAAGGTGGATGAACAGTCATGAAATGAGTTTGGCAAATCCTCACATCAGAGGTGCTAGTCTTCCCTGAATATACAATACATGCAAGAGTAACTGCAATGAAATATTCCATCTGATTCTGGAGCAATCAGGTTATAGGCAGGTCCCAAAGTGTTCTCATTTCCTACTAGTCCCTAAAATAGTAATGATGGGCCTGATGCCTCCAAAAGTCCAGAACCATCTTCATATGTCAATTTCTTTCTTCGAATCAAAATCACTGGAGAAGGACATAGGTATGTCAGATGTAGGTCAGGTTGCCTGTTCAACTGGAAGAGGTAGCTATGGAAAGGGGATGAATCCATTGGAAAATTAGCTGCTTCAGCTAGTAGACTCAGAATCAGACTGACCAATTTCCAGCAAAGAAAGTAATTTAGTTCAGTGAAAGAAAAGTTTATATAATACCTTCCAGTGGTTGATTAGAGATCTTCTCTGACTTCTATAGATTCCCTGGAAAAGTGCTAGTTATCAGTCCCCTCATTTATATGTAGACCTGAACATCTGGAGGATGGGTTGTAGGTTGATCTGGTAAGACTCAAACCATCTTAGGTAATCTGCTACCACTGAGAGGAGCAGGTACTGGGAAGAATTGGGCTGAAATCTAGACTTCTCATAAAATGTGGTATTGAGGAATAGAGAACTGGAGTCAGTTGTTGCAAAATCAGGTGTGGGTAATAAATCTAGTCAATTGGTCTTATGATGGGTGAAATAACATCTTAGGTAGTACCCTGGGATAGATTCTGTGAGTTTACTTAGCCTAAATTAATCTCTGCCAGAGATGGCTTTGGTTTGTTGGAAACAGTGTCTATTTGTTCCAGAGGTACATGGCTAGGAGCTGCCCCCACTCCTATGTATGTACACATGTACACATGTACACACACACACACACACACACACACACACACTTTAAAAAAAGAAAACAGTTGAACACTTTTCAGAAGCTCTCTAAGTCAGCTCAGAAAACTAGTCAGTGTTCAATGATTCAGGCTACAGATACTCCCCATCTATGTTGTCAATTTTTACTATTTGTACAAAATGCACTTGAACCCATTGGTACCCCCACCCTGTGTAATACAGCTAGGTCTATTTATATAATTTAACATATATGAATATATCAATGGACTCAACGGGTATGGTTAAACCCCAACCAGTTCATATTGCAATCTATCCATGCCTTTTAATCTCATGTAAATTATTATCTATGACTTTCCATCACTCTTCCATTGAGAATCTACTTAAATCACTGGTAAAATTTGTCCGGTTTCTTTTGTATTTTTTTTTTCAGCAACAAACATTTATTTTCCAGTTACATGTAAGGGTAGTTTTCAACATTCATTTTCATAAGATTTAGAGTTCCAAATTTTCTCCCTCCCTCCCTTTCCGGTGCCGCCCCCCCCTCCACAAGATTGCAACCAGGTTATATATGTACAATCCACAAGTGTTCTTTTTATCAGTTCTTTCTATAGGGGTGCATAGTAAGCTTCCTCATTAGTTCTTGGGATTGTCTTGGATCATTGCACTGGCTGAGAGTAGTTAAGTCATTCACAGTTGCTCATGAACCATACTGCTGTCACTACACACAATGTCCTCCCAGGCTCTGCTCACTTCACTATACATTGATGTTCATTAGTCTTTCAGGTTTTTCTGGGATCATCCTGTTTGTCATTTCCTGTAGCACAAGACCATTCCACTACAATCATATAGCACAACTTTTTCCATCATTCCTCAATTGATGGACATTCCCTTGATTCTCAATTCTTAGCTCCTCCACCAAGAGTTGCCATAGTTGTTTGTACAATTTTTCCTCCTTTTCTCTTTTTCATGATTACTATTAACTGTTTCCCTTCCATCTATTCCCTTCCCCATGAATTTATTCCTTATGCCATCTTCTTTCATCCTATCACTCTTCAAAAAGGATTTGCTTCTGTCTGTCCCTCCCCACCTCTGCCCTTTCTTCTTTTGCCCCTCTCTTCTTTATCCCCTTCCCCTCCCACTTTCCTGCAGGGTTAGAGAGATTACTCCACCCATTTGAGTGTGTAGCATTATTCCCTCCTTGAGCCAATTCTAATGAGATTGAGGTCTTTGAGCCAATTCTCATAAGTGTTAGGCTCATTTACTGCCCAGATTAAATAGATTACTCACCCAGTTGGGTGTGTCCTGTTAGTCCCCTCCTTGAGGCAGCTCTGATGAGTTAAGGTCTTTGAGCCTTTTCTGATGAGTTGTAAAATTCATTTACTGCCCTGCTCCTCTCCCATCTCTCCCCCACATCCATAAGCCTTTTCCTGTTTCTTTCATGTAGGATTTCACCTCTGCCCTTTCCCCTCCCCCCAGTGAATTCCTTCACCCCTCAATTTACCCTAAGATGTCATCACCTAGCTAAGTGACAGAGTGGACAAAGCATACCCTGGACCGAGGGGGATCCCAGCCAAAACCCGGCCTCAGACACAACACAGTCACCCACTGTATGACTCCAGGTATGTCCCCAAGCTCCAATTTTTTATGGTTCTCTAGGGTCTTGTATTTGAAAGTCAAATTTGCCTTTAGTTCAGGTCTTTTCATCACAAATACCTGAAAGTCTTCTTTTTCATTAAAGTCCCATTTTTTCCGCTGAAAGATTATGCTGAGTTTTGCTGGGTAGGTGATTCTTGGTTGTAATCCTATTTCCTTTGCCCTTTGGAATATCATATTCCATGCCCTCTGGTCCTTTAATATAGAAGCTGCTGGATCTTGTGCTATCTTGACTGGGGCTCACAGTACTTGAATTCTTCTTTTTGGCAGCTTGCAATATTTCTCCTTGACCTGAGAGCCTGGCCTGTTCCCTGGTCCTTAGATGACACCAGACCAACTTGCTAATCAACCAGCTTTGTGTGTTGTTGTTGTTAGCTCTGATGATCCTGTGCCCCTTCCCCACCTGGGCCACTGCTACTCGAGCCTACCTCCTGGTTCTCAGCAGGGGTGTAAAATCCAAGTTCTGCCTTAGCACCAGCATAGACCCCTGTAGTCTTCCCCCTGCCCAGGGCTCAGCCCTCTCACCAGACTGTGAGCTTAGTTCCAGATGACACTGGTGCTTCAGCTGATTCAGAGGCTCTGGGGGTCTGCTTTTCTGGTGAGGCCTTCCTGGGACTGGATCTGTGTCAGGGTGACTGTGGGGTTGGGCTCAACTCCTGTATTAGCACAGCAGCTTCCTTCTTCTGACCTTCCAAGCTGTTCTTGGTTAGAAGATGATTTCAGCACATTCTTCTGTGAGTTTTGCTGCTCTGGGCATTTTCCTATGGCATTATTTGGATGTTTTGGGGGGTGATCTGTCATGAGTTCAACAGCTCACTGCCTTTCCTCCACCATCTTGGCTCCGCCCTGGAAGTCTCTTCTTTTATATTTCATGGAATCTAGAATAACACTTAAACTTTCTGTCTGTTATCCTTTATTCTTACTACATAATCAGCCCATTTCCAGGTACATTTTAGCTCCTTCAACATGTCTTTTGAGCCATTTGTTATTCACAATTCATGGTTAGTCAGTCAAGAAGCATTTATTAAGCATCTAATATGTGCCAGGACCTGTGGTGAGGGCTAAGGATACAAAGAAAGGCACAAGAAAGTCCCTGTTCCTAAGGAGTTCATAGTCTAATGGAGGAGATTCCATAAAAACAGCTATATACAAAATACCAAGATGCTTCATCATACTTATATCTATAAGTACCTTACCTTTGCCCTTTGAGTCATGAATCTCTTAATTGACAAATCTCATAAACTTTTTTTCAGCCCTAGCATAAGGACTTTATGATCTCAGTGTAGCCTTGACACTGTCAACTACTCCCCTCTTCTTAGATACTGCCTCTTCACTTGGCTTTCATGACATTGTTCATTCCTGCTTTTCTTTCTATCTGCATGCCTGCTCTTTCTCAGATTCCTCTGCTGACTCACAATCCATTTCCTGTTCCCTACATGAAGGTGTCTCACGAGGTTCTATCCTGGGCTAAAAAATAGAAACTCTGCATCCATGATCCAGATCTTCCCTATCTTTCCAGACATATTATTATCCTTTACATACTCTCTATTTCAACCATACTGGCTTTCTAATTCACTGAACTTAGCATTATAGCTCCTGTCCAGACATCTCCCTACCAGAAATAAATTCTTTGCCTCCCCCTCCTAGAACCTTCAATTCAATTGTCATGTCCTGGGAGAGTCTTCATTCCCACCCCTAGTGGTTGGGCTCCCTCCTTCCTTGAATAACCTCGTTTGTCCTTATTTGTGTAGATGTTCACCCCACAGTGGAAAGCAAGGTCCATGAAAGAATTTCCATTACTGTCTTTGTCTCTCCTATTCCTTGCTTTTCATATACAATAAATAAATGTTTATTGATGAACAGGCATTTCTGTTTCAAAAGGTTTATACCACAAGTCATCTTAGGTTGTCATGATTCTAGTCTTTGTCCTCCTATAAATCCTCTATTCATTATGCTGAAGGCCTTCCTAGGGATATCCATCTGTGCAAGACTTCAGCCATTCATCTGTTCCTCTAGCTTCCAGTGTGACCAGTTCAGGTTCTTTTTACACTACTTATTGCACACAAGTCATCATTGGTAATTTCCTGCAGCATACTTATACCCACTATGGTTTTCTACACTACCTTTTGGACCACTCACAATATTCTTCAGAGTATGGTATTCCAGGAAATCGCCATATCCACATAACATCATTAAGGAATATTTGTGTAACAGAAAGAACTGCTCATTAATTGAGTCCCATCACACATTTGATGAAATTATAGGTGGTTGGGCTTCAAGTGGTCTATTTGCATATGAATGGGCCAGGAAAATCTGATGAAGACTGATAGAGACAGTATATTTTCCATTTGGTATGGATTTTTTTAGTGCCTTTTTTCCATCTAATCTTTTATGAAGTGAACAGGAGAGAGACTTAGAGTGCGTATTGTAAACGGGAAGGGATAAGACCTCTGTATGATCCCTGGTTTAAAAAAAAGTGGAGAAAAAAGAACCAATAGTGGAGGAAGAATTCATCTCGAGTTCTCTCTTCACCTTTTCCCTTGTTCCTCTTGGAGAACCTAACAGGGGGGCAGGGCACACGCATGGAAACAGGGAGGGGGACTTCTCTGTCCTCCCCTTTCCCCATCAGCAGTAGGCAATTTTCAGCAGAAACATATGGCCATTGGAGTCTGAGAGAGGAATTTAAAGACAAGATTTAACATGAGACAGTGTGGTGGTATTGACATTGTTAATGTTTTAGTGGAAGAATATGACACAAGTGTACATGGAACAAAAATCTGATCTTTAAAGTCTACAAGTCAAGTCAACAAGCATTTATTAAAAACACTTAATTTATGTCAAGCAACGTACTAAACTTTGAGGATATTAAGAACTTATTTTCAAATGTGTATATCTGAAAAAGTTTAGCAAAGCTGTTTCTTACCTGGTGATGGTGATAGGATAGTGACAAGCAGACTTTCTCCATTAATCAATAGAATATGACCCTCTTCACAGCAAACATAAATTTCATTTGTTGTGTTCCAACAGTGTGCAATAGGATGAAGCAAGGGACGAAAATGACCTTTAGGCTTCAATAAAACATTAAAAATCCTTTTTGTAAAGGCTACCAAATATATAATAATCTTACAAACATAGTTGCTCCTAGAATTTTTGCACCTAGGAAAGGAGGAAGGAATTGAGAAATAGAGAGGAGAACTCAACTTTGGTAGGAACTACCTGAGAAAACAAGCATGCACCAGATTGCTACTTCTGGAGAGGATGGGGGCAGCATATACCAGGGCCAGAGATAAAGTCCCTAGGGGTAGGAAATATACCCTGAAGTAAGAATGCTATCACCAAGGCTCAGGCCAAGCAAAAGAACGCGTATTTCCTGCCTCTAAGGGCTACAACTCTGGCCCCTGACATATGCTGTGTAACGATTGGAATGATGCCACCTGCTGGAAACTTACTGTAGAAAAGCTCCGCCATGAAAGGAAGGTCTTTGAGGGAAAGGCCATGTGGCTTTTCTTTGGCGTCAGGAAGTGACATTTGCTGGTGGGAGGAGGAAGGGGGAGCCAGACGCTCTGTCTCGCTCTTTTTGCCTGAGGACGCTGGTGGAGAAGGGAGCTAGAAATGCACTCTCCCTTTAATAGATAGGAATCTAGGCCTTTTTTTCTCTCTTTACCAAATTCTTATTCTCCTTAATAAATGCTAAAAAGCCTAACTCTTGCTAAAGCTTATAATTTATTGGCAAACACTCATTAGATATTTTAGACAGAATAGCTAGAATTTTAGCCCTTAACAGCTTCTTGGGGTAAGGGAGGAATCATGTTCAAAAATAGGGCTTTCCACACCCCTCAAAATTTCAGTACCCTGAAACAAAGCTTTGAGAACCCCCACCCTAATTTTTTCTTCACTGGACCTACCCTTTTGCCAATGTTACTAGCATTCCATTTAAACATCTCTACCTCTCCTGCCTTAAATTTCCTCCTGCTAAAAAAAAAAAACATAAGTATCTTCTTACAGATATACTCAGAACCCCTTTTCTGCTGACTCTTTTCAGTTCAAATATACCTTCAAATCTAAGACAGTTCTTAGTCTGAGGTCACCACTGTTAAATAAACATCCAGTTTTATTTATCTTGTCTCTCTGGTTGCATGTTACATAGCCACATGCCATGTGTGTCATTGTAGAGGAAGAATCCTGCTAGATTCCCTACTGAAATTGTGTGAAATACTAAATTCAGTCAGAGAATTAGTTGATACTAGTGGCCTTTGGCTTCTATAATTCATTAATGACTGTATTCTGCATTATTTTTATTCCATGAAAAATTGTCAAAGGGACATGTATTCTGCCTGTGATTATGTACTTACAGGTTAAGGAGTAGCTCAGATATCTGAACTGTTATCATTATGGTATGGGGACAGTGATAATACCATACACTGCCTGTAATACTATAGCATTCAGGCATGTAAAGAGCCATTTTTCCCTTCTCTGCTATAGAAAGATCATAGGTAACATGATATCATGGAAAGCACATTATTATCCTCTGAATTAGGAGATATGACTTAGGAGGTTTCAGTTCTGCCTCTGCTATTAGCTAGAGGTATGATCTTGAAGAAATCATTTCTCTTCTCTCTCTCTAATCTATAAAATTAGGCTGAAAACTATAAGGTCCTCTCTGACTCTAACATTCTATAAAACTATGTAACTATTTTAGATGTAAAACTGAAGAATTTACTTGAGTTTTCATATGATGCTCCATCATTATTAAGAATTGTATTGGGGGCGTGGCTAAGTGGCGCAGTGGATAAAGCACCGGCCCTGGAGTCAGGAGTACCTGAGTTCAAATCCAGCCTCAGACACTTAACACTTACTAGCTGTGTGACCCTGGGCAAGTCACTTAACCCCAATTGCCTCACTAAAAACAACAAAAAAAACTGAAGGAAAAAAAAGAATTGTATTGGGGGTTTATGTGACTAACAAGATGAATTATACACCAAATATAGAATAATTACAGCTGGAACCACAGGACCAAAAAAAAAAATGTGACAAGGTAAAAAGCCTTATGAACTATTATCATAGTACACTAATCCTTAAAGCATTCACTCAGCACCTCTTCCTTACTAGCTTCTACATTCCTGGAAACACAAACCAGCCAAAGGCTTGGGCTTGGGACCTACATTGGAATCCCCTTCCATTGTAGAAACTGGCTGGCACATCCTACCCCTTCTTTAACCCCATCCCAAAAGACACACAGTACTGGGCAGGACTTAAATACTTTAAAATTCACTCATTGAAGAAAGACACTGAGTCTTCCCAATGATATGAAAGAGAAGGTAAAGGAAAGAGTGCTGCATTCTGTTTGGGGCAGCCCCTATCTTAGAAACATCCCTCCACCTCCACCAAAGCTAAAGATATAGCAGATATTGATTCAGCCCAGCCCTAGAAGGGAAGGATAAGAACCAATAGAAAAACTGGGGTAAGGGCCAGGATAAGTAACTGGACTAGACCAGAAGAAAAGGGGACTTAAATGCAACTAGGGAAAACCCTGTCCTCCAAGAAGATTCTTGGGGCAAGGATCAAAGTCAGTGAAACACAAATTCCCCATTCTGTGAATAGAAGGTTGAGACAGCATTGAATCCAGTTGTGGAGGTATACACAACATAAAAGGAAGAAGTTGTCAGAAAGTGAGGCATGGGGAATATATAGAAACACTAAAGATTTAAAGAATAAAATTCAGTTAAAAACCTAGAATGTAACCATCTAAAACAACAGTTTACTGAAACTAGAATGAAATACCAAAAACTGAGTATAGAGCTTGCTAAACAAATATAAGAAAAAGGGAAATGAACCAATACTTCATAAGACATAGAATCCTGTGAAATCCTAAAAGAGCACAGAGCAAAACCCTTTAAAGTCCAGACTGATTGAAAAGAGAAACAAAATCTATAGGAGAAGAAATTAGGAATAAAAAGTCTGAATTTATATCTCTCAAAGTAGAAATTATTAGCAGATTAGAAAAAAATGAATCCACAATGGTGATCATCTCTAAAGAAGTAAAAAAAGAAAATATCAGATTTGGAATCTTCCATTAAGTGGCGGAAAATCCGACAGAAGAGAAACAAAAAGCAGTAACGTCAAAATAATCTTTATACAAGGCTAAGACATTGACCTTAAAGATAGGATGAACAAATAAAATTTAAAGATCATAGGCCTCCAAGAAGAACATGACAGAATTAAAAACCTAGATATCTTAAAAAAAAAAACAAAATCTATCTAGGAATTCCAAATGCAGTAAAGAGTGCCAATCAAAAGAATCTATATCTCTCCTCTAGGAACAAACCCTATGCTTCAAACTTCAAAACACATATTAGTTAAATTTAATAATTCCAATAAAAAATCTGCAAGTGCTGAGGAAAAAGAACTTCAAATATAAAAGAAAGGAAAGTCAAATAATACAATATTTCTATGTAGCTACTAGAAACCAAAGAAGAGAATGGAAAAGTCTATATTTTGAAAAGCGGAGGAGCTCAAGATGCAACTCCAAATGATGTACCTGAAAATCTAATCCTAATAATCAATGAAACAGAGAGGCATTTGAAGAATCTCCCCCCAAAAAAGAGAAAGATGAACTGAATTTTTGACTTGTAAACATCCCCAACCAACAGAAACACAAGTCAAAATGCACTTTAATGCTTATAATGTGCTAGAAGCTGAAACAGGAATACTAAGAAAAGCAATAGTTCCTGCTTTCAAGAAACTCACAGTCAAATGGGAAATGCAGACAACTGGGAAATGCAAACAACTATGTAGATACATGACCTATAGAGGATATATTCAAGGTAATCTTAGAAGGAAAGCACTAGGACATGAAAGGTTTCTTGTAGGAGGTAGGACTTTAGCTGGCACTTGAAGTAAGCCAGGTAAGTCAATAAGTAAAAGCAAGGAAGGAGGGCATTCTAAGAATTAGGGTTATCCAATGAAAAAGTACCAAGTTGGCATGTGGAGTGTCATGTGCAAAGAATAGCAAGTAGGCCCTATGTCACTGAATTGTCAGCTATGTGGGAGTAAAGTATTAGTCCAGAAAGATGGAGAGGGGCCTAGTTGTGAAGCTTAACAAAGAATTTTTATATTTGATAAAGTGGATGATAAGAAACCACTGGAGCATACTGAGTAAGGAGGTAGGGAGGTAGACGACATAGCCAAACCTGCTCTTTAGGAAGATAACTGACAACTAAGTGGAAAATGAATTGGAATACAGAGTCTTGATTCAGGGAGACCAATCAGAAGCTTATTGAGATACTTTGCGTATGAGGTGATGAGGACATACATGAGAATGCGTTCAGTGTCATAGGAGAGGGAAAGAAAAGAAAGGTGAAGGATGAAGGAAACAAGCTTTTATTAAGAAGCTACTATGTGCTAGGCATCAAGTTAAGTGCTTAACAAATATAAATCCAGGAGATGTTGCAAAAATAGAATCAACAAAACTTGACAAGGGTTAGATATTCAGTGTTAGGGGCAAGGGGGAGTTGAATATGACACCTATACTGTAAGTCTGAGTAACTGGGAGAATGGTAGTGAATTTGATAGTAGTAGGAAAGTTAGGAAGAGGAGAAAATTAGGGATAAAGATAATTAAGTTTTGGACAAATTGGATTTCAGATATCTATGAAATATCTGGTTCTAGATATCCAATTTGTGGTTGGTGATGTAAGACAGGAGGTCAGGCGAGGTTAGGACTGGGTTAATTATGTAAGAGAATCATCTCTATGGAGATAATAACAGAATCCCTTAGAACTAATGAGATCACAAAGCAAGATTGTATGGAGGAAGAAGATGAAAGGGCCTAGGACAAAGAAGGAGATTATGTAATGTAAATTTGTAGTGGATTCAGTTGACATGCTTGGACATTTTCTTCAGCTTTATTGAACAGTACATGAAGAGGAATGAAGTCAATGGAAGGTGGGAGTAATCCAAGGTTGGGGCTTGACAAGGAATTATTAGAGATATGATAAGGGAGCAAGGGACTCAAGAGTAGAAAATAATGTAAAACTGGTTCATCAGGGTGTAAGGATAGGGAAAAGAAGAGAATGTAGAAGAGTAGAGGGCTGAATGCCTGGGAAAGAATCAATATGTAGAGAGATTGAGGTCATAATGAGGTCTAAAAATGGTTAGGAATCATAAGGTTGAGGGAAAGGTGGAATGATAAAAGATCACAGTCAAATAAAGAAATTTCAGTGCTCATGAACTTGGAATTGGAACACTTGTGGATAAAGATGTAGAAGATGAGTAGATAATGGGAAATAAGAAAATGGACTAGGAAGTTATATTTCATGGAGTATTTTACTTTGAAGCCTCCTACTATGACAGCAGGAGTTAGGAAAGAAAGAACATGAATCAGGCACTGAACTCATTGAGTAGAGAAGAGTGTCTTGGTAATTGGGAGATAACAGCTACCAGACTCTTGATTGAAATGTGGGTTGAATGGACTTCAGAGAAGGAGAGGTTACTAAATAATGGTGGGAGAGGGAGAATTTGGAAGTGGTAGTTGAGAAAAAAGGAACATTCTAACATTCCTACAATGACCAGTGATTTAGGAGGAATTTATGGAAATAAAATTGGTACAGAAGAGGATGGCTAGGGGTGTTGTGTCATCAGGAAGGAGTTGGGTCTCATTGAGTTCTAAAAGATAGAAGAAATGAGAAAGGAAAAGTTGTAAATGAAAGCAAGTTTGTAACAGAAGCAAGTATTCCAGAGAACATGACAGAAAGGGTAGATAGATGTGGAAGGGACATTGGAGAGGTAGGGTTGAGGGGAATGAGATTGGGCACTAGAGGATGGAGGATGGAATTTGTACAGTAATAATAGACTTCAGAATCACTGGAATGTGAAAAGGATAACAATAAAGGTAAATAATACAATTATGAAGAAAAGAATAAGTAATGAAATAAATTACCCCATGTCTACAGTTTTTTTTTAAAAGAAAGTAAAAAGATAAAAGACTGACCTATAGAATTGAATAGAGGTCAAGGAATTTTTTAAAAAGCATACTAGGGGATAAAGACATAAGTAGATTTTGATAATGAAGAGAAATTAAAAAGGGGAACTAAAGCACAGTGGACTAAAATCTATAACCCCTTACAGATGAAACAAAGTATTTTGTAGTACTAAATAACAAAGTGGGAGGGTGAATTAATGGAGAGAGGGAAGGTGGAATATAAAAGGGAATGAGTGGTGATCCATTATCTCATCAAGATACTGGAATAGAGTCAGTGGCCAGCAAAATTCTCCCAATATTCCCCTCCAAACAACTTTAGAATAATGCATCAAGTAAAATTCTGGAGCAGCATAGCTAACAAAAGGTTAGGGGAAGACAGTTGTTCAGCCCAAGACAATTTAGGAGGTTGGAAGGTCTGTGACACTGGTGGAGCCAGGCCAGAGCACAGGCAGCAGAAACACCAAACTTGGGTCTTGGAGAAGGCTATTAGCAGCAACAGCAGCTTAAGGAAGTCTCTACCCAGAGACAGCAATGGGATTGAACAAGTGATCAGAGAGAGATCACAGAGGACCCTGTGCTAACAGTGGGTGTAGGAATGGGTGTTATTTGGCAACTCCATTTCCCATAGGCAGTTCTAGGGCAGAGAGGAGCATAGACACTTGTGGCTGCAGGGAGCAGGAGCCCTTTTTGGGTAAAGATCAGAACACAGAGCAGAAGAACAGTGACCACACTTCTTCCTAGATCACACAACCTTGGAAGCACCAAAAACTTATAGACCCCAAGAACTAGCTCTGAAAACAAGTGTGAAAATGGCCCACACCCCAGGTGAGCAGAGCCCAACTTTAACACAAAGTTCAAAGTCAAGAAATATGTTGAAGGGGCAGCTAGGTGGTGCAGTGGATAGAGCACTGGCCCTGGAGTCAGGAGAACCTGAGTTCAAATCTGGCCTCAGACACTTAACACTTACTAGCTGTGTGACCCTGGGCAAGTCACTTAACCCCAATTGCCTCACAAAAAAAAAAAAAAAAAGAAATATGTTGGAATAGTTAGCAAACAATAGAAAGATAACCTAACAATAAAAATCTACTATAGTGACAGGGACAATCAAGACAAAAACTTAGAAAACAACATGAGAACAGCTACAAACAAAGCCTCAAAGAAAAAAATGTGAATTGGATGCAAGTCCAGTGAGAAATCCTAGGAGAGCTAAGTAAAAAGATGAGTGGTCAAGGAAAAGTTGAGAAAAGAAATGAGAATGATGCAAGAAAATTCTGAAAAGAATATCCAGTTTGGTAAAAGAGGCACAAAATATACTGAAGAAAATAACACCTTCAAAACACAGAACTGGCCTAATAGTAAAAGAGGTACAAAAATTCACTGAAGAAAACTCCTTAAAAATAGAATAGGCTAAATGTAAAAAGAGCTACACAAGCTCACTGAAGAAAATAATACCTTAAAAATTAAAATTGGGGGGGGGGCAGCTAGGTGGTGCAGTAGATAGCGCACTGGCCCTGGATTCAGGAGTACCTGAGTTCAAATCTGGCCTCAGACACTTGATACTTACTAGCTGTGTGACCCTGGGCAAGTCACTTAACCCCCATTGCCCCGCAAAAAAAAAAAAAATCAAAATTGGGCAAGTGGAAGCTAGACTCCATAAGACATCAAGATACAATAAAATAAAATAAAAAAGAATGAAAAATAGAAGAAAATGTGAAATATCTCATTGGAAAGGGAATGAGTGGGTAAGGGACAACACTCATTCCTATTAGAAACACCAGAAACCATATGGAACTTTTCTTAAAATGATAAGTAGTATCTATCTAAAACCAAGAGGAATAGGAATAAACTAGAAGCCTCCTCAAGATCAATCAAATTCTAGCTATAGCAATAAGACAATAAATTGAAGAAATTAAAAATAGGCAATGAAGAAAAAACTATCATTGTTTGCAGACTACATGATGATATACTTAGAGAATCCTAGAGAATCAACTAAAAAAACTAGTTGGGAAAAAAATGAACAACTTTAGCAAAGTTGCAGAATATAAAATAAACCCACATAAATCATCAGCATTTCTAAATATTAGCAAGAAAACCAAGCCAAAAGAATTAGGAAAAGAAATTCCATTTAAAACAAATGCAAGCAATATAAAATAGTTGGGAGTCTACCTACCAAGACAAACCCAGGGACTATATGAAAGCAAATACAAAACACTTTTCACAAAAAGATAGATCTAAACAACTGGAGATATAGTAATTGTTTATGGATAGGCTGAGCAAATATAATAAACAGGATAAAGGGCTATAAAACTGTATAGCCTTTGACCTGATTCCAAGGAGATCAACAAAAGAGGGAAAGAACCTATAGGATATTTATAGAATCTTTTTTTTTTTTTGGTAGCAAAGAATTGGAAATTGAGGGGATGGCTATCACTTGGGAAATGGATGATCAAGTTATGGTATGTGATTATGATGGAATACTACTATGCTTTAAGAAATGATGAGGGGAATGATTTTAGAAAAATTTTGGCAGACCTATATGAATTCTTGAAGAGTGAAGTGAGCAGAATTAGGAAATCATTGTACACACAAATAGCAATATTTTACTAATGATCAGCTATGATAGACTAGCTACTCTGATCAGTACAATGATCTAAGACAATTACAAATGACTCGATGAAAATGCTTTCCACTTCCAGGGAGAAAAATTATGAAATCTGAATGCAAATTGAAGTATAATTTTTTCACTTTATTTTTCCTACAACATGGCTGATATGTTTTGCATGATTTCACATGTACAATTAATGTCATATTGCTTGCCTTCTCAATGGGTGGAGGAAAGGTTAAGGAAAAGGGAGAAAATTTGGAACCAAGAATTTTTTTAAATGTTAAAAATAAATTATATGGATATATGTATGGATATATGTATAGATAACATCTATCTCTCTCTATATATATATATGATAAAAAGCTATGCCCTAAAAGATAAATGGTCAAAGCATATACATAAAAAGTTCTAAAAGAAAAATGACAAATTATTAATATTCATATAAAAGAATTCTGTTAGTAATAATAAGAGAAATACAAATCAAAACAAAAGAGGTTTAATTCCAACCCAGTAAATTGGTGAGAATGTCCAAAAATGGGAGTATTTAATATTGGAAGGTTTGTGGAAGGATGGGTACACTAATGCATTGATGGTGGAGTTTTGGGTTTTTTGTTTCCTTTTGTTTTCTTTTGAGGGGCAATGGGGGTTAAGTGACTTGCCCAGGGTCATACAACTAGTAAGTGTCAAGTGTCTGAGGTCGGATTTGAACTCAGGTCCTCCTGAATCCAGGGGTGGTGTTTTATCCACTGCACCACCTAGCTGCCCCAATGGTGGAGTTTTAAATTAGTATAACCATTCTGGAAAACAATTTGGAATTGTGCAAAGTAGCTGCTAAAATGTTCATACTTTTTGATCCATGAGATTCTACTGCTCATCAAATGCCCCCAGGGAGTCAATGACAAAAAGAAGGGTTCCATATACACTAAAATATTTATCGCAACATTTTTTGTGGTAACGAAAAAATGAAAGCAGAGTAGATAGATGCCCATTAATTGAGGAATGGCTAAATAAACTGTGGTACATTACATAATTGTAATGGAATATTACCATGCTGTAAAACAACAACAACAACAACAACAACAACAAAAAAAACCAACAACACCACAAAACAGGGTGAATGTAGAGAAGCTTGGAAAGACTTAAGTGCACTGATGCAAAGTGAAGTAAGCAAAACTAAGAAAATAATATACATATAATATACTACAACAGTGTAAATGAAAAGTAAAACAACAAAACAATCAAAACAATAGTACAAAATTAAAAGGAACAAGTTTAGCCCAAAAAAAGAGATATGAAAAAAACATCCTTTGAAGAAGTAGAGAAGAATGGGCTTGGAATACTATATATAATATTATAGTTTCTGATATGTTGGTTAGGTTTATGAAACCATTTTTTCTTTGTTCCCCTTTTGTTATTATTATTGTGAGGGAGGGCTCTCTAAGAGGAGGTATTAGAAATGTGTTGGGAATTATAGGTAAAAAAATATGAGGTTCCAGAAGGTAGGCAGAAATTGCATAACAAAGGACATAAATTAGAATCACAGAAGACTTCTCAAGAATGAGAAAGATTGATGTGAGATATTAGACTGTACCATATACACAATTAAGAAACATGAGCTAAAAATTTAGAAAAAAATCAATATATAACATGAAGGCAAAAAATATGGTTATTTTTGAAGACCTAAGAGAGACATGTACTTTAAAGCAGTATTTCTACAGCAGTTAAGCCTCCATTCCCCAAAGATATTAAGATAAAATAATATTAAGATAATAAGATATATTAGCAATATACATAAATGAAGGTTCTTTGATAAAGCTTCTTGCAGGGGCAGCTAGGTGGTGCAGTGGATAAAGCACCAGCCCTGGATTCGGGAGGACCTAAGTTCAAATCCAGCCTCAGACCCTTGACACTAGCTGTGTGACCCTGGGCAAATCACTTAACCCCAATTGCCTCACCAAAAAAAAAAAAGAATAGTATGGATTGCATTATTGAGAAAAGAGTATGTTAGCAGTTACCTTGAAGTATTCTGCTTCTATACCAACTAGCCCAGCAACAGCAGAATATGGCAATACGGGTCCATAGGAAGGATCTTTGATCCCTTGGGAGAACAATCCTGCAAATTCCTTTATAAAAGTCCCATCATCTGTAGGAAGATTTATTGACCTAAAAAAACCCAGAAACATTAAAGTAATCAGGAATATCATTAATAGAAAATAATCATTTCTGTAGCCCAATGTGGAAATCTTTCTCATAAAAGCAAGTTTGTTTTTTAAAATGTCTTTGTTTTATTTCTATATAAATTATAAAACTATACTTTACAATTATAAAGTAGGCATGGAAGAATTTTCAAAACCATGAAACAGGTTACCTAAATCAGCAGTTTGCAAAATAGGGGTTCCAATCCCCTGAAATGCTGTGGCACAACCTCAAGGGAATTCTAGCATGGCCTCATTAACCCCAAACATACCTTCACTCTCTCTGATCCCAGATCTGTACAAATTCCCAATTTCTCCCCTTCTATTCCCAGGGCAAAACCTTCAGAGAAATTTCACCTCAACCCATACACCCATAGCAGTAGCTGTGCAGGTGCCATTGAGTAATAAACCTGTCCACATTAACACAGTGTACCCACAGGCTGCTTCCCATATCAACACATCAGTTTCTAGGCACCTTTCAGAGGATCCTCAGTGATTAAGGGACTTCTTCAATCCGCACAGGCATGGATGGATTTTTATCTGCATTTAGGAATCTTTTATAGTATCTTTCCCCCAATTTTACCAGTGTTCAATTTCCACCGCCTAGTCATATAGGATCACAATCTTCTGTAATATTCCTCACACTCACTCACCCCACATAATCAAAACAGTTGGCAAATCTAGTCACTTTTATCTCTTCAACTTCTCTACAGTCTGTCCTCTTCATTCTACTCAGATAAAAATCACCCAAGTTTAGGTCCTCATCAAGTCTTACCTAAACTATCGCAGCAGTCTCCTAATTGGTATCCCTACCTCAAGTCTTTCCCCTATGCCAATCCATCTTCTCTACATTTTTCAAAGTGCAGGTCTGATTGTCACTTCACCTACTCAGCGAACTCCTGCGACTTCCTGTTATCTCTATCAAATATACAAACTCCTCTGTTTGGCATTTGAAGCTCTTTAACTTGACCACAACTTACCTTTCTAGCCTTATTATACATTATTCCCTTCCCTTCACTCTACAAGCAAGTCAAACTAACCTTCTTGCTATGTCTCACACATACAAAAACACAAAAATATCTAGACATGATTAAGAAATTAAGGTTTGATAATTTTGAGCAAAACCACTTAGAGAGAAAAATGGGTTTATGGTGAAAACTTTAGCTGATGTGAAATCTGAAAATTCACATTTGCTTATTTTTGCATTGTATATGATGAATTTCTACTGACAGAAACATGTCACCTGCTGAAAAGCTGTTATGCTTACTGACTTACCACATCCCCCTATGATACTGGCAGATATCTTTGGTGAACATACATCTTCCTATTTTATGATTTCCATGGAATTAATAATCAGAAGGTTGCAGTACAGAGATCTCTATCAAGGACTCTTACATGATTTTAACTTAAGCCCAGAAGACTCCTTTTTAATGTAAGAGACTTTAAGGTTCCACTTTGCTTTTCTGAGGCAAATGTGGTTTTTAAGAAAAATTTAATCACCAAAGTACATTAATATCCTTTAATCCTCAGAACCTTTAAGCCAAATACATGCATATACAAATATGGTCTGCTATAGGGAAACATTCATGAAAACCTGCCTCTTCTCTCTTCACATATTCATCATGTATTACCCTTGATATGTGGGTAGATCATAAAGATAAGGAAGTAGACCCATAGGTTGCCCATTATTGATATTTTCTCAATTCCTTTTTTGATTATTACTCTTTTAAAAAACTTTTTTGGTATTTTTTTCCTCCTTGAGATGTCATATAATCATATAAACTGAGCCCTTGGTGCTTCCAAAATTGTGTTGCTTCCATAATAAACTTTCTGAGAATGTACATGTTTGGTCTAGACATTATTCCTAATTTAATTTTTCTTGGCTGCCTTTTCAACTTCTTTATTTCGAGATTATTAACTAAAATGTTAGTGTCTAAATATACTTGTTCCTCTTCCAAACATAATAAAAATGGATCATTGTAGAAAAAGTGAAAAATTTCTTCCACTTTCCACCTATTTGTTCTCCTCCAGATGATATGGCTTAATTGGGTCTCATGCCAAGCATTCTGTTAGATTTACTTCCACTGTTTTGGTTTTTTGGTAAATGTTTTACGTGCATCATTTTTTTAACCCTGTGATGTTATTTAGAGGCAAATCATAGAATTTCATGATTTTTCTTCCACTGTTTTTTACTTTAAACAAATTAATATTAAACACAACCTTCTGTTGTCCACCATTGTGTTTAAAATGAAGTAGTTTTGTAAATGGTGTTGTTCTTCACTGTCATATTTCTACATTTGGCAAGGAGATCAAATGTTTGTTTTACTACAGTAGTTTCTGGTCTCTTTTAGCCTTCTCATGATGAATTTTATTGGTTAAGCTTTTTTTTTTTTTTGAGAGCCCTCATAGACTTTTATTGAATATCTTCCATCAGGAAGAACGAGAAATAATCCTCAGCCATGCCTAAAGTGAGGGGGGTGAGGAAAAGGGCCCAGAAGCCTCACTGGGAGGCGCTGAAAAAGAACTAGGCTCCAGAACTAGTCATGTAAAAAAATGCTGGTGGGTGAACCTTAGGGCAGGACAAACAGCAAAGACCACTTCCCCTCACCCCCACCCCTGCTTCTTGAACATGGAAAGCACAGTCCTATTTCAGATGAGAGCAAGCGCTAAGCTCTGACACCCACGGAGGATACCGGATGGTCCCCTGCCCCCTAAAGGGTTTTCCCTACTCTCAAGAGCAGCGGAAGAGCAATAGCACACATGCAGCCTCTGGGCAGGAAGGGACCAAAAACCTAGCAGTATGGGGTCCGCCGGTGTGTAGACCTTGGCGGATGGGGACACTCAGAGGAGAGGGCAGCCCCGCCGCCCGCTTATTCTTCCGGACCTGTAGGCCAGCCCGGGTGGCCATCTCAAACACTTCTCGGACCCCTCCTTGGTCTTGGCAGAACACTCAAAGTAGCCGAAGGCGCTGATCTGATTGGCCACGTCCCTGCCCTCCTCCGACCCCTCACGGGTTCCTGCTTCATCTTGGCCAGCTCTCTGCGGGTATGCTCATCCTACTGAGGCAGGTCCTTCTTGTTCCCCACGAGGATAATGGGCACGTTGGGACAGAAGCGCTTCACTTCGGGCGTCCATTTCTCAGGGATGTTCTCAAGGCTGTCTGGGCTATCAATGGAGAAGCATATGAGGATGACATCAGTGTCAGGGTAAGAGTGAGGCCGAAGTAGGTCATAGGCTTCCTGCCCGGCTGTGTCCCATAGTGCCAGCTCCATCTGCTTGCCGTCCACTTCGATGTCAGCAATGTAATTTTCAAAGACAGTGGGGACGTAGATCTCAGGGAACTGGTCCTTGCTGAAGACAATAAGGAGGCAGGTTTTCCCACAAGCGCCATCCCCCACAATCACCAGCTTCTTACGAATCGCAGCCATGGCTGGAGCTCGGGGTGAAGAGACTGACCCGGGGGTGAGGGCCGCCTCTCCCTCCTTCAGCGCCGCCTCGGGGAGGGGGCGGTCCGGGGAGGTGGGGGGCGGGGGCTGGGTCGGGCCGGAGGAGAGGGCGGGGGTGGTTAAGCTTTTGCTGAAGCAAAGGTGATAATCAAGATCAATACCATTGTCATTCAATTTCCATTTTCCTGCATTAATGGTTCATCTGAATTAGTCATGCTGAAGGTGCTGTTCTTATTTGCAATGTCTTCTTAGCTTTAACCTAAGTTTATATTGATTTAAATTTTTGTTCTTTGATCTGACTGCACACACAGTAATTGTGATATACCCAAAGCACTCCCCACCCTAACCTCAATAGAATGCAAGCTCCCTTAAGGGGGGTACTGCTTTTCCCCTTTTTTATTCCTACTACCCAGCACAATGCCTGGCCCATAGTATGGGCTTAATAAAACCTTGTTGAATTGAATCAAATTTTCTGTTAAGAAATAAATTTCATGTTGATGATATTGTTCATTTCTTACAGTGTCCGTGACTCTAGGAATCTCTTGAAGCAACATTCTTGAATTGTAGGGAAGACAAGAAAGCAGAACAAAAAAGGAATGAGACAAAAGTCACTAATCGCTTTCAATCTTCTCCATTCAGCCCTTTCATTTTCAGTGACCACAGAATGGCATCTTTGGAGTCAAAAAGAGCTTAAAGAAGTTTTCTCAGCGTAAGTCAAATAATAAATTGAACAAAAAGAACCCATATGGCAGGATATTAAATGGAATAGACCAGGCAGGCAAGAATTAGAAATCATTGAACTCAATGTCCCACTATGGAATAACCCCGAGTTGATAAGAATTGATGGGAAAAAATGGAATGCAATCTGGCTTTCAGAAATTAGGTTTAAGCAACGTCCTTACACCATACTCCCTACAACAAACTCAAAATGGCAATGTGGCCTGCATAGTAACAATCATATAACAAAAGAATTAGAAAGGAGCCAGGCTGGGCATCTTTAGAGCAAGGGTGAGAAATTCTTAACATCCTAATAAAGGTTAGAGACAATCAAAAATAGACAATCTTTATTCCATTAATTATACTACTAGAATAAAAAGAGAAAATATTTGCATCCAGATACCTCTGATAAAGGTCTGATATCCAAGACTTCTAGAACATCTACTAAATATCTATATCTGGATAGATGGCTTCAAAAACATTTCCCTTGATAAGCAGTCAAAGGCAAATGAATATAGCAATTCTCAAAAGAAGAATTCTCCAAACTGTTACACTGTACTATGAAGGAATGTCCCAATCACTAAGAACAAAACTGGTACTGTGGATAGAGAACAGGACTACCAGCCACAGAAGACTCATTTTGCTAAGTTCAAATCTGGCCTCAGCCACTTATTTAGCTGTGTGACCCTGGGCAAATCACTATCAGTTTCTCATCTATAAAATGAGCTGGAGAAGGAATGGTTTGGAATGATTTGCATTCCCGTATCTTTGCCAAGAAAACCCCAATAAGTTCATGAGGAGACATGACTGAAAAACCTGAACAAGCGTATATAAAAATAAGTGCAGGTTTCAACCTCGTATACCCCAATGACAAAATATACAAACAATATCACTGTTGAAGGTAGCTACAGAGAGACACATTAGTACACTTTGATAGAATTATGAACTGGCCAAACATTCTGAAAAGCAATTTGGAATTTTGATTGAAGAGTGACTAAAATGTATTATACCTTTTGACCTAGAGATCCCACCCACTACAGATTTATATCCCAAGGAATCAAAGATGCAAACTTTTATGCCAAATATTCATAGGAGAACTTTTTGGGAATAAATTTATTTGTGTAAAGAACTAGAAAGAAAATTTGTGCCCACTGATTGAAGAATGGCTAAAATACCTGTGGTATATGAATGCAGGGGGAAATGGCTACAGAGTAAGAAAAAATGAATATGAAGAATTCAGAGAAACATGAGAAACTTATGTGAACTAGATACTATATAGCTGTAATAAGCAATCTTGGTCTAAAGAAGAGTTGAGAAAATGTACTCACTGCCTAACCCTCCCTTTACTGCATAGGGGGAGAATCCATGAGGAAAGTGGTTGGTTTTGCCTAAATAGATTTTTTTATTCTTTAGTTTTTGTTAAAGGGGATGCTTGTGGGTAGAGGAAGGTGGATGAAAATATTTGGAAAATAATATGATATTAAAGCAAAACATCAGTAAAAATAAAATAAAACATTTCATTAAAAGAATGATTCCTTGTAAAATCATATGACCTGTGGGGCAGAACATTAGAAACTTCTATATTGTGAAAAGTATGATTTTTTTTTCATGGCTAAGTACTTCAAGAGCTTTTGAGAAAAAGGAAAACATTTGATGGGTCACCTTCCTTCTCATATTACCCCCTCCCCCCCCCATTTTAGGGTGAGCTAACATACAGCACTTCAAGGTTTGCAGAATGTTTCATATAATTTAATCTTCACAAAGATCCAAATTAGGTGCTAGTCACTCATTTAATGAGTATATATTAAGTTTTCTACTTTATGCACCGTGATAAGCACTAAGGATTCAAAAAAATCAAAGACAATTCCTATCCTTAAGGAACTACAATCTACTGGGAAAGACAACAAATAGACAGATACGTACAACAAGCATGTATAAGACTAAATAGAAAACAACAGAGGAAAGGCATTAAGAGGGGTTGGAGAGACTTCCTATAGAATGTAGGATTTTAAGGACGTCAGTAGGTGGAAAGAGGAGGGAGAGTATTCTAGGCATGGGGGACAGTCAGAGAAAATGCTTGGAGTGAAGCGGCTGAGTGTCTTGTTCATAGAACAGTAAGGAAGGTAATGTCCCTGGATCAACATTATCCTTACTTAAAGAGAAGGCCCGACTGAAGCTGACAGAGATTAAATGACCCATTCAGGTTCACTCAATAAATGTCAAACAGGATTCAAACTTAGGTTTCCCTGATTTGAAGTTCAAATAAAGAAATTATTTATAACAAAATTCGCCTCTGGAATATTCATATTTCAAGAAATTGTTGAAAAAGTGAGTAACCAATAAAATAATGCAATGTGCTCATCACATTCTGATCTAGGAGGATAAAATAACTATTTATAAAAAAGAGTTATTGGTAAGAAGCTTACAAAATTATATTTTATATGTTCTCTAATTTAAAAGATACTTTTCTTGTAAATGAAAAATAGACCTACTTATTAGTCACTTGAATGATCTGTAATACCAATTTAAATTTTGTATTAAAGATCTAGATATTTCTAAATATAGATGGAAAAAATACTTATTTACCATGGATAAATTTATGATACATTTGGTCTTATGCCATCTGTTATAGAACAGCTAATAGACTTGTCTAATACTAAACAAGTATTTGAATTTGAAAATTGTAATATATTTTGACTATACACGCAAATAAGGAGCTCTCTGGCTTATTAAAAGTGCCCCAAATCTCATTACCAATCGCAACATCTTATTTATGTGAAATAGGATTTTCTTCTGTAACTGAGAGACAAAATATTTATCTCAATCACTAATTGAAAAAGCATTATGAATAATAATGTCATCACCTAAATCACTAAGAAATTTTGCACCAAAAAGGACTATAGAATGACATTAAAATGTTATTTTATGGTTATTACATTATGAATATGAAAATTATCAAGGATTTTATAGGCACATATATGTATTATGTATGCTGTTATTTTTATTGTGTATTTAATATTTGTGTTGTTATAAAATGTAGCAAATCCTTAAGTTTGTTTTATAAAAATGAGCTAGAAAATTAATTACACAAATTGTTTTATGAAATGTTTGAGTGATGAATTGAGCATGTAATTTTAAAAGATAGGGGGGAAAGCAAATTAAAAACCAGCAAAGACCAAAATGGAAATCCTGAAAATCAAAATAGAGATAAATGGAAAAATTTTTAAATTGACCTACTAAATAAAACAAGGAATAGGTTTGGAGGGGTGGGGGTGGGAATGACAATGAAATAGATAAATCATTGGTTAATTTGATTTTTTAAAAAAGAAGGAAACCAAATTACCAGTATCAAAAATGAAAAATGTAAAGTCACCATCAATGGAGATGAAATTAAAGCAATTATTAAGAGCTATAATGTCCAATTCTATGTCTATAAATCTGACAATCCAACTTAAATAGATAAATATTTACAAAGATATAAATTGCAGAATAACAAAAACAGACTAACAAAAGAGGAAATAGAATACTTAAATAACCCTATCTTAGAAAAAGAAATTGAACAAGCCATCCAAGAGCTGCCGAAGAAAAAATGCCCAAGACCAGATGGATTTATAAGTCAATTTTATCAAACATTTAAAGAACAATTAATTCCAAATATTATATAAAGTATTTGGAAATATAGTTGGGTTTTTTTGTTTGCTTGTTTTTGCGGGGCAATGAGGGTTAAATGACTTACCCAGGGTCACACAGCTAGAAAGTGTCAAATGTCTGAGGTTGGATTTGAACTCAGGTCCTCCTAAATCCAGGGCCAATGCTTTACCCACTGAGCCACCTAGATGCTCCAAATTGGAAATACAGTTAAAGGAATCCTACCAAATTCTTTCTATGCCACAAATAGTTTTGATACCTAAACCAGGAAGAACAAAACCAGAAAGAAAACTGTAGACCAATTTCCCTAATCAATATAGATACAAAAATTTGAAATAAAATACTAGCAAGGAGATAATAGCAATATATTACAAAGATCATACACTATGACCAGGTAGGATTTCAGGGCTGGTTCAATATTAGGAAAACCAGAAGCATGATTGACCATATCAACTGCAAAAGCAACAATCATGATTATCTCAATAGATGCAAAAAAAAGTTTTTGACAAAATACAACACTCATTCCTATTGGAAACACTATAATCCAGGGTAGCTAGATGGCACAGAGTAGTAAATGGCCATGGTACTCTAGAGTGTGATAAACTCAAAGACCCAAGTTTGGGGGCAAGAACTGACAATTTGACAAAAATTGTTGGGAAAACTGGAAGGCAGTCTGGCAAAAATTGGCATAGACCTAAATTTCACACCATATACCAAGATAAGGTCAAAATAGATGCATGGTTTAGATATAAAGGATGCTATTATGAGAAAATTAGAGGAGCATGGAAAATTTTACCTGTCAAATGTATGGATAAAGGAAGAATTTGTGACCAAACCAGATAGAGTCACAGGAGGTAAAATGGATAATTTTGATTACAATAAATTTAAAAAGTTTTGCACAAACAAAACCAAGGTAGCCAAGATTAGAAGGAAAGCAGGAAACTGGGAGGATTTACAGCACATTTCTCTGATAAAAGCCTCATTTCTCAAATATATGGGGAACTGAATCAAAGTTATAAAAATAAGAGCCATTGCCCAATTGATAAAAGGTCAAAGGTCATGAACAGGCAGTTTTTGGAAGAAATCAAGGCTATCTATAATTAGATGAACAAATGCTCTAAATCATGACTGATTAAAGAAATGCAAATTAAAACAACTCTGAGGTACCACCTCATACCTATCAGATTAGCTAACATAACAGAAAAGGAGAATGACAAATGCTAGAGGGGATGTGGAATAATTGGAACACTGACGCATTGTTGGTGGACTTGTGAAAACTTGTTCACCATTCTGAAGAACAATTTCCTATGTGCATACCCTTTGGCCCATCAATAACACTACTAGGTCTAATATCCCAAGGAGATAAAAGAAAAAGGGATAGGACCTATATGTTCAAGGATATTTATGGCAGCACTTTTTGTCGGGGCAAAGAATTGAAAATTGAGGGGATACCCATCAATTAGGTAATGGCTGAGCAAGTTATAGTATATTGTTGTGATGGAATATTATTGTACTATAAGAAATGACAAGCGGGATGATTAGGATATTTTTTTTTTAAATGGGAAAATTGATATGAACTGACACAATGTGAAGTGAGCAAAACCAGGAGAACATTGTACACAGTAACAACAGTACTATAATAGTAATCAACTGTTAAAGACTTAGCTACTCTGATACTACAGTGATCTAAGACAATTCCATAGGACTCAGGATGAAAAAGTTATCCACCTTCAGAGAGAAAACTGATGAACTCTGAGTACATATTGAAGTACATAATTTTTTCACTTTATTTTTCTTGCCTTTTTTTGGCATCATGACTGGTATAGAAATATGCTTCGAATGATTTCACATATATAATGTCACATTCCTTGCCTTCCCAATGGGTTGGACAGAGAGAATTTAGAACTCAATGTTTTTTTAAAATTAATGTTATAAACAAATAATAAATTTATTTAAAAAAATGAAATGTTTGATTAGACATGACACTTTTAAAGGGGGGGCATCACTACATAAAATTTTGAAACCACTGACAATGCTGATGCTCATTGTAAATTAATGCAAAGAAATGCCATTGTTTTATTTTTCATGTTACTTACTTTGGTTTAAAATAATGATCCTTGTTACATCTTTCAATATTCCATATACTTATATAATTTGTATTGGATAAGCACAGTTGGCGCCAGTTCTTGGGGTTAAAAGTCATCTGACTTACTTCCATACCTGGTTGTGATCTTCTACACAAAATGACATTTGTTTCCCAATTCCTTAAAAGAATAAAAAACATTTTATGAAATAATAATTATTATTATTGTAGCTAACATGCATATAGGGCTTACTATATGACAGGTGCTGTGCTAAGCACTTTGCAATTATTACATCATTTGATCCTTAAAACAACCCTGGGAGATAGCTGCTTTTGCTATTTCCTTTTTACAGATGAAGAAACTGAGGCTAACAGAGATTAAGTGACTTGCCCAGGGTCACATAACTAATAAGTGTCTGAGGCTGGATTTGAATTCAGATCTTTCTTATTCTAGACCCAGTGCTCTAATGCACTGCACCACATAGCAAAACATAATTATACTCAAATGTCATAAAACTGTCTGATTATGTATATATTAAGACTGATTATATAAAATTATTAAGCTTATGTATATTTTAATATGATACACAATTTTACTTTATGTGTAAATGAAAATAATATATTTTAATGTCTTAATTCCAGAATAGTTCATATCACCTATTAATTTTCATTATTAGAATCTGAATCATACTTGTAATTCAAACTGGTAATTCAGCAGACCAGAGACTAAAACCAAGACAAAAATGTCACTTACCAATATAATTGCACTTATGTTTTGAAATATTTGTTTAAGGAAGCTAGATGGCTCAGTGGATAAAGCACCAGCCCTGGATTCAGGAGGACCTGAGTTCAAATCTGACTTCAGACACTTGACACTTGCTAGCTGTGTGACCCTGGACAAGTCACTTAACCCTCATTGTCCCGCAAAAATAAAATAAAATATTTGTTTAAGTACTGCATATATGTATGAAAAGAGAAGCAGCATGGCACTATTAATAAACCAACCTTGGTGCCATGAGTACCTGGAATATGCATCAGGGCAGAAAACTAGATTTCTTTTAAAAAAGCATATGACTGTCTACCCATTATGACAAGGTATTAGTGATACTAGTGATTTATTTTTATTGATATCCAGAATTTTTAACATGCATTTATTCATTTTATGCTCAATGGATATTAAATATTTACAAAGTCCATAGCTCTATCACTTATACAAAGATGAATAAGCCAATCTTCACTGAACTACTAGACCCAAGGACAAGACACAGGCTTACATCAAAACCTACTCTGATACTCTGGTCCCTACTCTGCCTCTTTCCAGTGCAGTAGAAACCACAGCTTCAGATTGAGGAAGTCTCCTCTTGCCTGGACAACCAGCTTAATCAAAGCCCTTCAGGAGTAAAAGCCTGCTGGGAGCTGCAACCTGAAAGCATTAATGCTGCAAATCTCTGAACTGCCAATAGCTCAGTAAAAACAGTCCCTCCTTTCAAGGAGCTTATAGTCAAATGGATGTGGGAAGGCAACATGCAAACAACTATGTACAAACAAAATGTATACGGGACAATTTGAAGATAATTTCAGAGGGCAAGAATTAACTAAGGAAGATTGGGAAAAATTTCTTTAAAAAGATTGAGATTTTATCTGAGGCTTGAAGGAAGACAGGGAAGCCAGGAGGTGAATATGAGGGTCGTCAGTTATCCTCTTTATGCATCTGATTCCCAGATTTGTACATCCCATTTCACTGTCTCCTGTGCTCTGGTTTCATATCAGCTACCTTTTGACATCTTGGACTGGATATGCTATAGGCATCTTTAACTCAACATGAACAAAACACAACTCATGTATTAAGTTTCCTGCCCCCTCTTCTAAGCTTCCCTATTACTGATAAGAGTGCTATTGCCTTCCCAATGATCGCACCCAAGTCTATTTTTTTATTTTAAATATTTTTATTTAAAGTTGTGAACTCTGAATTCTGTTCTTTCCTCTCTCCCTCTCCTCCCCACTTCCTGAGATGATAAGCAATCAGACATAAGTTATACATGTGATTGCACCCAAGTTTGCAACCTTGGTATCATCTTCAACTCCTTACTCTCATTCACCCCACATTTCCATTCTATTGCCAAATCTGGTTGTTTCCACTTCCACAATCTTTTGTTTGTCCTTTCCACTCATACAGCCATAATCCTAGTTCAGAACCTCATCACTTGTTGCCTAGACTGTTGCAATAGTCTTTTAATTGGTCTCCCTGCTTCCAGCCTCTCTTAACTCTAATCCATCCTTCACTCAGCTGCTGTTTTTAAAGTATATTTGACTGCCATGTCTCTCACACACACACACACACACACACACACACACACCCTCAGTGAGCTCCAGTAGTTCCCTGCTACCTCCAGGATAAAATATAAATCCCTTTATTTGGCATTTAAAGGTTGATAACTTGACATCTTCCTACCATCCCAATCTTCTTATACTTCACTTCCTCTTTCCCTCTATGATCTACTTGTTGCTCCTCCATTAGACACTTCATCTCTGCCCCCTACCCTGCCCCTGCATGTTATGGTCCCTCATTTCCACCTCTTAGCTTCTCTGGCTTCAAATTCCACCTTCTACAAGAGGCTTTTCCAAGGGCCTCAAATGCCCTTCCTTCTTGCCTTCCATTTACTGGGTAGGGCGGGGCAGTATGTGTGTATACACACACACACATATACACATATATGTATAAAAATGTAACTTAAGGGGCAGCTAGGTGGCGCAGTGGATAGAGCACTGGCCCTGGAGTCAGGAGTACCTGAGTTCAAATCTGGCCTCAGACACTTAACACTTACTAGCTGTGTGACCCTGGGCAAGTCACTTAACCCCAATTGCCTCACTTAAAAAAAATGTAACTTACTAGATATACAAAAGATAGATTTTTATCATCTATATATCCTATTTATCATCCATTCATCTATCTATCTATCTCTCTATCTAATCTATCTAACTAGTTAATTACATTTCTCTCCCATTAGCATGTAAGCTCCTTGAGGACAGGGACTGCTTTTTCTTTAGTTTGAATCCCTGAGACTATGCAGAGCACCTGGTACATCATAAGAGCTTGTTGACTAACTGAATAATATTTTTGGAACATTGCTATTATAGAAGTCAATGGGGGCAGCTGGGTGGCACAGTGGATAGAGCACTGGACCTGGATTCAGGAGGACCTGAGTTCAAATCCAGCCTCAGACACTTGACACTTACTAGCTGTGTGACCCTGGGCAAGTCACTTAACCCCAATTGCCTCAACCAAAAAAAAAAAGAAAAAGAAGTCAATGAAAGCACTTTGGATTTTAAAATCTACATCTTTTTAGATATATATGTTTGTATGTATATATGTATATGTATCTATAGCTATACATGCATATCTATATCTTCTCTCTCCCCTCTAGACTTTAAGCTCTTTGGAGTCAGGTATGTCTTATTCATATTTGTTATATCCAAAGTTTAACACAATTAATTTTATTTAATAGGGCTTAATGTTTGTTGTCAATAATTATATTAGTCCCAAACTTAAAATATAAACTTAGGTATTCTTCTCATGTTTTGTGATACTTCCCATGTTCCTTTCAATGACAAAGTATTAAACATTTTAAAACCCTATTTAAAAACATTGTCCTTTAAGAGGTCCATGTATTTGGCTTTTTTAAAGCTCTAGATGATAATATTTCATTCTCTGAAGATAGTTTTAACTTTTTATGAAAAATGTTAGAAAATATAGTCTTAAACTGCCAATGAAAAACATTAAAAATTATTTATTCACTCAAGTTTTCTCCTAAGTAAAGAAAAAATGTACTCAATATCAAAACTTACCAAAGTGTCACTTCATGTTCTGGAATTGCAGAGTAACTAGCCAGGTATATTCCAGTGTAACTAAATTCAAGTAAAGTGTAGTCCAACTGAGCATTCCCTAAATGCAGAAAATTAGATCAATTTTAGGTATGTTTTCAAATCAACCATTATATAGAATTCATTTCCCTTTTTCTAATTTTTAATTCAAATTTTCTTTTTCCATATTAAATACTCTCCTATCATATATTTTACTTATATTTTCCTCCTTTCTCAGAAATAATTATAAGAGTTAAAATGTTATTTTTGAAAAATAAATTCTATTGATAAAAGAAAAATAGTTTAGCTTTTCTAGTTCTCTGTGCAGAACTAATCCTTATAAAATATATTTTCTAGGGTGATTTCAAATGACTGAAATACTTCAATCTGGAACACTATTCACAAAAAAAATCATTGGGAAATTTCTTCTAATGATTTTGAATTTACATTTGCTTTGTTTAAATAGCTCTCATAACTTATTTCTGTTGGCATCTTCAGATAAACCTAACAAGTACTCTCGGGTCATATTTAGCCCTCAGCTTAGTATCCTAACATTTACAGGACATGTACAAAGAGGTTAAAAGGCAGTCTGGAATAATGATTAGAAAGTTACACATGGAGTCCAGAATTCAAATTCCATTTTTGACACTTATTGGCTGTGTGAGCATGGAGAAATCACTAAACCTCTTGATCTTCAGTTTCCTCACATGTAACATCATGAGGTGGTAGTAGTGGAGGGTATTGAACTACATAGCTTCTGAGGTGCCTCTCAAGTAAAATCTAGGATTTATGCCTCTACCTGTAAAAATGTCTGACTTTAATAAAAAGATTATATCAGCAATACCCTAAAATACCATAGGATGGAGATAATTAACTATGAATGTCTGTTTCTAGGTTATTCATTCTCAGGATCTCTGTGTTTTACAGCCACGATCTCTCTGTGTCTCTATGCATATCTTCATCCCTTCACTTTACATATATCTGTCTGTGTCTCTTTTCCACTCTCTCACCACAATCTCAGAGGAAAAAAAAAAGATATAGATAGATATTTATAATGTATGTATACATACATTCACAGATTAGCTATAAAATTTGTCTATTGAATCATTTATCAAGACATCAAGGTTTTTTGTTTTGTTTTGGTTTTTGCGGGGCAATGATGGTTAAGTGACTTGCCCAGGGTCACACAGCTAGTAAGTGTCAAGTGTCTGAGGTTACATTTGAACTCAGATCCTCCTGAATCCAGGGCTGGTGCTTTATCCATTGTGCCACCTAGCTGCCCCAAGACATCAAGTTTTAATATAAAAATTAAAATTTGCTTTCTAAACAATGTAGAAGTCAACTGACTTTTTTCTTAAGTTAGTAACCATTTAGCACATCAAGGAAGGTAGCAGGATTGAGCCCTGGGGCCAGGAAGGCAGCCATTTTAGCCAAAGGAGGAAAAAGTACATTTTCTCTCTGTCTTTGTCTCTGTCTCTCTCTCTGTATGTCTCTGTCTCTGTCTCTCCCCCGCCCCCAACCCCTTTCCCCAGCCTTCCTCTACAGCCTACAACTATAAAGCAGGACAAATTTACATCCCACTGCTGACATTTAGGAACCATCATATTACTGTGGAAAACCTTATAAAGCTTGGATAGAACCCAGAAATCTTCCTCTGCAGCAAAGAAATGAAACCGATTGAGTCAGGTATTCTGGGGTATCTTTTCTTTTATATCTTAGAGTGTAATTCCCGTCTATTGTATTCCTGGGTAGTGGCAGGAGGGAGTCTTTTGGGAGAGAGTCTCTTGTATTCTGCATATTGTCAATTTGCCCCCCCCCCTTCTTGGACACAGGGAACACCAAAGAGATTTGACTATGATAGATCAGTGTTACAAGGTTAATGACACATAATTGACCGCACCTCTGGATCCATTCCCACTCTTTTAGAATGTGTCTGTGTCAGAGGACCAGGGAACATAAATCATCAATAAGAAGAAAGCACTGCTTTAAGGTGTTTTTCCCCCCCTTCTCTGTAACTGAGGCTAACCTATTCTGTAAGCTTACTGATCTAAACCTGGAAGGGACCTCAGAAGCTTTTTCTTCCAAAGCCTTTCCATTACAGATGAGAAAATGGATGCCTAGAAGGTAAATCACTTGCCCAAGGTCACACAAGTTGCAAGAATCAGATGTGGGATTTAAACCCAGGGCTTCTGACTTTAGAACAGGGGCTTTTCCCCCCACTGTATCATACCTGCCTGAAAGAGGGTTAATCAAATTTTAGAATACAAATTTACTCATGAAACTTTGATATTTGGTGGATACTTTAATACCTCAGAACAATAAAGTTTTCATAAAGCTAGGTCCTCAAATTCTTGCTCTGATTTAGAAAAAGTGGCTATATTTATGAAAAAGTTAAAGCTTTGAACAATAAATTTGAAATATTTTAGATGATTTTTTCTAATTAAAAATGTCTGCCTTATAAATGAAATAGACCTATATACTAATAACACAAATGGTCTATGGAACCAATTCTTCTCTTATTTTAAAGACTTAGATATTTCTAAATATAAATGAATAAGGAGACTGCCATGGACAAGTACAATACATTTAGTTTTACTCTATCTGAAAAAAAAAATAGTAAATTGAGTTGTGATAGTACTCGAACAAGTCTGAATCTGAAAATCTTATGTTTTGAATTATCTGGTTTTTCAAACAAAGTAATACAAATTTTTACTACTAGTTCATGACATTATTTGTGTAAAATGGGTTTCTGCTATTTTAAAGACAAACCTCGATCTTGATTAGTGGTTGAAAAAGACTTATAAGCTCTCAGATGCTTTAAGTAACTTGCCAAATTATGGACAGCTGGCTCATTTAAAAATGAGTACAGTATAGGTAGGTCATAACTTAAGAATAGGTTGTATTCCAAGTTTCTTTGTAAACCAATTGTAAGGAATGAATTTTTTCCATGGAAACAATGTCATAAGTTATAGTTAAGTTCTTAAACTAGCTCACCAAAACCTCCTTGTATATGAACTATATTAGATAGATATAGAGATGGAGAGATGGATGGATGAATAGATTGGTAAATATAGACACCTACATATCTACATATCTATCTACATATATGTAGATATATTATATCTGAACTATATTATACTAACAGTAACTCCAAGACCCTAAGTCTCTAAACCCCTTTGAGATGTAAACTTTTTTTTACAAAGACAAAAGTGGAAGAAGGGCTATTCAAAGGTTATGGCCTTTGACAGCAATGGGGGAATAGAACATCAGTGATTTGTATATATGAGTTATTTTTATGCTGTATGGCTCTGCCTAGTTCTTTCTATCAATAATTTTAGATAGCTACACAAATAGAAATCCAACTAAATTCAATAAATCATAACAAAATATCACCACTCTGAAAAAGACATTCCTGCTGAACATAAAACTGACTTCTCCAGTTCACTAATTCAATTCTTAATGTCTGGATCTTATCTCTAATGATAATAATAATGAAAGTTTTCATTTATTCAAAAAGAATAGCTTAGGTTGTTAGGGTTTGTTTTTTCAATTTCAGAATGAATAATTCTCATGAAATACCTCTTAATTTTGCCCTTTTGGTCAATGCAGGGAAGTTGTATATGTAGATAGAGGGTTTAAGCTTCTGGTCGGAAAAAGCCACCACTTCATAAGGAATATTAGTTGCCACAGCACCCACTTTTCCATTCATACACTGTAGAACAGTTCTTCTCTCTTTTTCAATATTCATAAAAATTAAAAAATTCCCACAAGGGTAGCAAATTGTGTTGTTGTTGATAAAAGCAATATTCTTCACAGGGAATCCTTGCACCCATCTTTGGGAAAGGATACATTACCATCAATAATTATACAGATTGAACCATTTTTTAAAAAAGAAAACAAAAGAATCATCAAAAAAAATTTTAAACCCTTATGCCATTCCTCTCCCCCAATGAAATATTTCAGATTTTTAAAAAAGATCTTCCCAAGTTTTCTGCCTATCCAGATTGTATCATGAATTACAGAATTTTAAATACAAATCTTTAAAGACTGCCTTAACAATCTTCTTCCAAGAAGAAATTTTTATCACTTAAATAATTCCTCTCTGGTGAAAAGAAAAGAGAAAACATGAGAAGAAAGTTTTGTTCTAATTAAAAAGTACAGTGCTGCCATTCACCCTCTTTTAGAGTGTACTTTCAAAGACACACACACACACACATATTTAAACATTTTACGATAATTTGGAAGGTGTGCACGTTAGCAGATAGAAGAATGACTCTTTGTTGACCTAAGTAGTGTGAAAAGTTAACCAATGTGGTACACGTGAAACAAAGATTCACTGAAGGAAAGAAAGGAGGAGCTTCATGAATGAATTGGGGCTAGGCTACATATGCAGCAGTGTCTTAAAGTAAGGGGACAGCACTTTGATGGTAGGACAACCATTTAAATGTTAAAAGTTATGGATTGTCTTGATTAAAGATGTAAGGAGCTTATGAAAGATTGGGTAGAAAAAAATCAGATGTATGAACTAGAGCTGGGTAGGCTGAAAATATGTGTAATAGGGGTAAATGGAAACAATTTTAAGTGCCATCTTGCATTGAGCATATTTACATGCATAATCTTAGGTGTCAAAGATGGGGGGGGGAGTCACGGAACAGAATAGAGACAGACACCCCTGGGGACAGTTATCAGGGAGTGGGAGTCAGCAAAAGAGAGTAGAGATCTGTAGAAAGACGGCGATGAGCATTCCAGTTGGGCGAAAAATCAGTAATGAAAAGGGAATAATGAGGGTTCAGTGGAAAGGCAGAGTCAGAGGCAGTAGCTGAGGTCAAAGGACGGGGTAATAATTATTGTCCGCGAGAAAGCGTCACAAGGGAGAATGGAGTTCGGACAAGGCGGGAGGCAGGTCAGAGCACCTCACAGACAGGGTTGCGCCCAGGATGTTTTCTGATCCCTCTCTGTCTCTGCCACTCATCGTAGTTGGAGGTGTTCAGAACAAAGGAAAACTTCAAGAAATCGTGAATTTCCTTCTACAAAAATGCAGCCATCAACCGCTTCTCCCTTCGCCACCAGCAGACGCGATGCCGACTGTTTGCATTAGTATCCAAGAGACAGTAACCCTGGTGCTTATTGATTCGTCCAGTCACTGGGGCGATCGTCACAGTTGGGGGACGGGTGGGAAATCGAACATCAGGAGTCAAAGGGGAGGGCAATAATGGATGATCAAAGAGAAGGCAGAGTCACAAGGAATAGTGGGGGTCAGAGAGAAGTCTGGGTCACGGGGAATAACAGGGCTACGGGTAAAGAATAAGAAGTGAGAAAACGCACCTCCCGCCCTGAACTCTTCATAGCATTTGTTTCTTATGCCCAGCAATATTCCCTTACAGTCAAGTACCCACATTTGTTTAGCCATCCCCGGCTTACTAGGCACAAACTCTTGTTTCCAGTTACTGTAAAGAACAGGAAGGGGCTTTGGAAACCCAAGCTGATTGGGGGGGTGGGGGGGGATATCTGGACATCTCAGACAGAGGAGATAAGAGTTAAAAAGCAGAGACAGATCGAAGGTGGGGTCCAGGCAAGGGCCGGAGGGGCCTGAGGTATTCCAGGCATTAAGCATTCAGGTGAGGAATTGGGGGAGTGCCAGGTGGTTCAATTTGGCTGTATGTTAGTGTGTGTGTGTGTTAAGAGGAATGTTGGGAGGTGAGGCGTGAGGGTTACAACAGCAACTGACAATCAGCTGATTGGGTCAATTGGACATGCGCAGACCAGTGGAGGAGGGAGGGGGAGAGTCCAGAAAGGACTGAAGTCAGAAGGGCTGTGTTATTCGAAACACTGCCTTAGTGCGGAGAAGAAAACTTCAAGGGACTCTTGGACTTGTTAAGAGGCTCTCTCAGGGGCAGAAAAATGGAAACCTTTTCCTCACTCATCTCACTGATAGCACACGAAAGTAGTGATCGGTCCGGCCATGGACTGTCCCAGAGAAGTAAGGAAGTGGGACCAGGAAAAGAGGTGATGATAGGGAAAAGAGAATTCTTTCTCCAAATTCCCCTGGGTCACCGCCATCCTCAAAAGTCCAGCCCAGGCCCTCCGATCTCCCGCTTCTCCTCCCTCCCTTCTCCCCCTCAGCACCCCCCCCCTTCCTCTCCTGCAGCCCCGCTCTTTCCTTGCTCCTCCACTCTAGCCCCCCGCTACTCCCCACGTCCTTTCTGGAATTAGTCAATCCCAAATTGCAGTTCAAAGCTCCGAGATTCTTGTCTCTGTTCTACGTTCCCTGCCCCCTTCCTCCAGCACTTCCTGGACTCTTGTCTTGCTCTCTCTGACTTTCTGGATTCTTCTTCACCCCGCTCTCACTTTTTCATATCTTTGACATTAGTATTCATCCTGCAGATTCTAACTCAGGAGCTCCCCAAAATAATTTGTTTGGTTACGACCCTTGGGTTGGATGGACTCTCATAAAAGGATCCACCACCCCTTCTCCTTATAAGAGAGCCGACACTGCTTACAAAATTCTCGTTCCCACTCTCGTCCTACTTCCCAGAAACTAATACTGCCTTTGGACTGAAACGTGAAGAGCTGCATTTGCTCGTTAATATGGCTCAAAAAGAGAGTTCCAGGAACCCATTTCTGCCTCAGCCCTAATGATAGCAGCCTCTTGGCTTAAGAGATGGCAGTAGCAGAGGAAATGGTAGAGTATCTTGGAGGAATCATACAAAAGCTACCTGTGTACTTCCCTATTATCCCAGAGATCACACTGCTAATTAAGGAAGGATCAACTGTGGATGGCCTAGCTATCCTTAGCAATACAATCCAAGACAATCCCAAAGGACTAATGATGAAACGTACACTGAAACATGCTATTTTTCAATTTCTTTCATTTTTTCCTTTTATTCGAGTTTTCTTGTACAAAGACTAATATGGAAATGTTTTACATAATTGCACATGTATAACATATCTGATTGCTTACTGCTTCAGGGAGTGGAGAAGGAAGGGAGTGGAGGGATAGAATTTAGAACTCAAAACTTTAAATAGAAATGTTTATTTTTTAAAAAGAAAATGAGAAACCCCATTCCCAAAATAATAGTGCTCCTTCTGAAACCAGAGAGAGAGAGAGAGAGAGAGAGAGAGAGAGAGAGAGAGAGAGAGAGAGAGAGAGAGAGAGAGAGAGAGAAGACCTAATCTGGGACCCTGTAAGAACTTGCCCTAATTGTAGTCTGTGGTAAAGGCAACAAAGATAAATACAAGAAGATATAGATTGAGTAATGCTGATTTAAACTCTAAACCTTAAAAGTCAGCACTATGCTAAGAAGATATGTTTGAGTCTGACTCTCCCATATACTAGCTGGGTAGCCATGGGCAAACCACTCAACCTCTCTGAGCCTCAGTTTCCTTATTTGTAAAATGAAGATAATAACTGACCAGCCAATTTCACAGGGTTTTGGATAAAATATATTCATGTATGTAGAGGTTTTTGTAACCTAAAGCACTACTCAGTATAAGCTATTTTTCTGTCTCCTAAGAAATGGTGTTTCAAAGAAAGGTTAAAAATTCTTACCTCAGAACATATGCCTAGGTATTAAATTAAATAGAGAAATAAAATCTACTATTGAAGTCTATTGCTAAGGTTTTGCACAGGAATCAGCCATCAATGGTGAAAGCCATAAACTATTTTACTTGGTGACTTTATGGGAAAGCACTTTGGGTTAACTTCAGTTACCAAGGAGAGCATGGAACAGTGATGCAGGGGGTAACCAAGGGAAGATAATAGGAATCCACCCCCTCCAAAAAATTTAGGTAACAAGCTGACACCCCCACAACTACTGCAACAAATATGGATGCTTATCACCAGGGTTTATGGTAATACTTATAAACTGTAGCAGTCCAATGATGTTCCATATCAGAACCAAGACTGACACTTCCAAAGTGGAACAGGGAAGAGATATGACCAGGGATGTCCTGAAAACCTCTGGCATGATGGTTTTCAGGAAATAGCAGGAAGAGGGAGACCAGAACAGTTTTTGAGAGGCTGTTTCCAGGACTCGTGACATGGCTGTATCAAACTTTCACCACTTCTGTGGGTAAGACTCCTTGGTCCATCTTTACTTCATGCTTCAGGACAACTCAGGGAGGATGAAGAGGGCCAGGTATTTTATAAAGATACCCTCTGAGAGGGTCTGATTTTATTCTCATTCCTGACATCATGGGTGAGAAAGCCCTAATCTGTCAGGAAACTGAACATTTCTAGCTTGCAGGACTATAAGCATTAAAATGTTCACATATAGAGAATCTTAAAGAAAAGGTATAAGTTAGAGAGAGGAAACTCTAGGTAAAAGGAAATTGTTTCTCTAGCATATAAAGTGCGTGAAAGGTTTTTATATAGGTTTTTCTAATCTATGACACTATAGGCTACATCTATCATAATTACCAGAAAGCTTTAGCAATTTTTAATCACTTAAGAATATACCACTTTTACAAAATAGATTCAATTGTATTTCAGGTGGCAGAAAATTTTTATTCAAGAATAACCCAATATTCACAGGTTGTTTTTTTTTTAAGCCTTAACTACTAGAAAAGAAGCAAAGAACTATAAAATTGTACATAGCTTTTGATCCAACAATACCACTACTAGGTGTATATCCCAAAGACATCTGAAAAAAGGGATTATTTATACAAATATTTATAGCATCTCTTATTGTGGTAGCTAAGAATTGGAAATCAAAAGGATGCCCATCAATTGGGGAATGGCTTAAAAAGCTGTGGTATATGATTGTAATGGAATATTATTATGCTAAATGACAAGCAGGATGATTTCAGAAAAACCTGGAAAGACTGACATGAACTGATGCATAGTGAACTGAACCAGCAGAAGATTTTACATAGTAACAGCAATATTGTTTAAGGAAGAACTGTGACTGACTTATTCTCAGCAATACATGATCTAAGACAATCCCAAAGGACTAATGATCTGATATTGATTGAACACAGACTGAATTGTGCTATTTTCACTTTCTTTCATTTTTTTCTTTTATTTGAGTCTTTTTGTACAAAATGACTAATATAGGAATGTTTTTACATAATTGCACATGTATAACCTATATCTGATTGCTTACTGTTTAAGGGAGGGGGTAGGGGAAGGAGGAAGGGATAAGTTGGAACTCAAAACTTGAAATAAAAATGTCAAAAAAAGTTGGGGAAAAAATTAAATGTACACAAGAAAAAAAAATACCAAAATCTGTGTCTATGTAATGTATACTTACTGGTCTTAGTTCTTACCTCTAGAAGCACACAAAATATCTGACTATGAACAGGAAAACAATTCAGTTTTTCAATTCTCTGAAGACAGTTAAGCTAAATACAATTAATTACTATGTCCATCTGATATGATGTGGACCTTGGACTGGATCTCCTGTCACCTTAGCACCTTCTTTTCACTTTTTCTTTTCTGGGCAATGAGGATTAAGTGACTTGCCCAGGGTCACACAGCTAATAAGTGTCAAGTGTCTGAGGTCAAATTTGAACTCAGGTCCTCCTGACTCCAGGGCTGGTGATTTACCCACTGCGCCACCTAGCTACCCTACACCTTCTTTTTAAAGAGCAGCTGTATGGTAGAATGTAAAGAATACTGAACCTCAGGTCAGAAGATGCAGAAGGAGAGGCAGGTGGCACAGTAGATAGAGCACCTGCCTTGGAGTCAGGAGGACCTGAGTTCAAATCTGACCTCAAACACTTGACATTAGCTGTGTGACCCTGGGCAAATCACTTTATCCCAATTGCTTCACCGAGAGAGAGAGAGAGAGAGAGAGAGAGAGAGAGAGAGAGAGAGAGAGAGAGAGAGAGAGAGAGAGAGAGAGAACAGAAGATGCAGAAGGGCAAGGGAAAGAATACTGTGCTTAGAGTCAACTGACCTGGTTCCACTACTTTGAGGCCTTGGGCAAGTCACCAAGATTCTTGTAAAATGGGGGTGATGGTACTTCATAGTCTCAATAATTAATTCTCAGAAGGGACCTTTAAAATCAACTAGTCCAAGGTCCATTTTTTTTTCCTTTTGTGCCCTGAACTCCTTTGGTCATGATCTGATAAAACCTAGAGACTACTTCTCAGAATCATGTATTAAAGTAATCGAATAAAAGTAATTAGCAAATATTAAATTTCAGTTGGAACTTAGTGAAAATACAAATGTAATTTTTTTCCCATCCAAATTCATGGACTCCCAGAAATCTATCCATAAACCCATGGGGGTAGGGCTAGGAGTCTGGAGCTCAAACTAAGCACTCCTGGGCTAGTCCAACCCTTTTTATTTTACAGAAAAGGAAATTGAGAAACAGCAAAGCTGAATGACAAGTAACAGAACCAGAACTGCAGCCAGATCCCCAGACTCCAAATTCAGCCCTTGTTCCCCTACAAATTATTCCCCTATTTCTCACCATTGTGAAGAAGCCTTCTGTAGGTTCAAAATGAGATTGACATTCTCACACACCATCCCATTTTTCTTGATTATACTTGTGGCAAGGAACGGCTTCTATCTGATGGTGGGGTTGAAGTTGCATTTGGTTAGTAGGTGAGTAATGATAGTGATGCAAAAAAAAGAGAATAAAGAGAAAGGAAAAAAGGAAGGAAAGAAGGAATAAAGAAGGGAAGGAGAGGAAGGAGTAGAGGGAGGGAAGGAAGGGAAGGAAGAGAAGAGGAAGGAAGGGAGAGGAAGGAAGAGGAAAGAAGGAAGAAAAGGAGGAAGGGAGGGAGGAAGGAAGGAAGGAAGGTAGGAAGGAAGGAAGGAAGAGCATCAAAACATTTTAAAATATCCAGAGAGCAGAAGGGAGTTCAGAGGGGAACTCAGCCAAGCCGGGAAGTTTTGTTACTATCAAATTAAATTTAATATGCCCTTAAAAACAAATTATAGGTAATAGAAGATCACAGTTTCATATACAATTCTTTTTCCTCTTTGTATATTGAAATAAGCAGGTTAAATTCACAGTAAAGGGGGGGGAGTTAAGAGAAAGCATTTTGTAAACTCTAAGACTGCACATAGATGGACGTTTTACAATTTGTAAATGAGAAGCAACATAGACAACATGTCTTAGATCGGTTGCGAAAGCTAGAGTTGAAGTCGCACCTTGCATACATAGTAGTCTGTGACCCCGGGCTAGTCACTTAACCTCTTCGTGCTCTAGGCCCCAGCTTCTCTTTTTTTTTTTTTTAAGTGAGGCAATTGGGGTTAAGTGACTTGCCCAGGGTCACACAGCTAGTAAGTATTATGTTATGTGTCTGAGGCCGGATTTGAACTCAGGTACTCCTGACTCCAGAGCCAGTGCTCTATCCACTGCGCCATCTAGCTGCCCCAGACCCCAGCTTCTTAAATTGTGGGTTGCGACTCCAAAAGGGGTCGCAAAAAATTTTACAACGGTAAAAGGTTATGTATACCTAGTTTATATACGTATATACCCGGGGTCGCGTAAAAATTTCTCGGACGAAAAGGAATCGCGAGTGGAAAAAGTTAAAGACACCCGGCTCTAGGTAGTTTAAGACTGGAAACCTCAGAGAAGGTGCCCGTTTGCATTGCAACAGAGTGTCCTTATCTGGAAATACCCTATACTCATGAAATCACAGATACAATATCCCAGGAAATAGTAATCACTTAATTTATACTCTCTTTCTCTCTCTCTCTCTCTCTCTCTCTCTCTCTCTCTCTCTCTCTCTCTCTCTCTCTCTCTCTCTCTCTCTCTCTCTCTCTCCCCGCCCCCCCCCTCTCTTTCTTCCTCTCCCTCCTTCCCGTCATTTCCTTATTCCTTTTCCCTCTCCTCCTCCCCAGGTCACAGGACCTCTCTCTGTTCCCCGTTCCCCACCCCCATCTGAACTTAAAGTCCGGCCCTTCGATTGATTTGAGGGAATAGTGAAGGAACAGCCTACGGAGCCGTTCCTTCCTGAATAAGCCTGGAACCTTGCGGAAAGAAGTTCTGTTCAGAGGGAAGAATAATGTCCCAAGACTCACGTAGGAGCCTGGGGAAAGGTGAGTCCTCAGCTAAGGCCTGGGAGCCTAGGGTATGGTGTACTGTCAGAAACCGCTATAAAAGAGCCTTTGTCTGATTCCTTTCCCATGAGGGGAGGGGCAGAGCACCAATGTTCTGGGGCTGATCGCAGAGAGCAGGGATAATGGGTCCCAACACAGCCCCCGGCTGCAGCTCTAGAGCCGGAAGGAAACGCAGAGGCCGAGGGGAAACCCGAGGCGCGGTGAAGCTTGGTGATTTGCCCCTGGTCTCTCCCGTAGTATCAGAGGTAGAATTCAAACCCAGGTCCCCGACTCTTGATTCTGCGTACTTTCCACTGAATCCTATTGCCTCTCAAACTTCTTCCTGCATTAGCTCTTTAGGGGATAAAGAAAGGGGGATTTCTGTTTCACGTAGTGGTCAGACAACACACCTTCGGCATTTGCTACTTCTGTGCGGGGGCAGGGGGGGGACGACACTGTTCTAAGCCCTGGGGATGCCAAGAAAAGCCAAAACAGTCTCTGCCTTGAGCTCGCATTTTAAGAAGGGAGACAACATGCAAAACCAACTCTGTACTTAGAATTTGTATACAAGGTACATCTTAGAGGGAAAAAATTGGGAATGAGGGGGTGGGGTGGGGGGGAGGAAACAGGAAAAGGCCTCTTGCAGAGGAAAGAATTTGGCCTGAAAACACTTGGAGTAAGGAGACTGGAGAGGAAATGCCCTGTTTGAGGAACAAGAAGGTCAGTATCACTGGATCTTACAGTATAAGAAGTATGTAATATACGACCATAAGACTAGAGAGGAAGGGACCCAGTTGTGAAGGGCTTTAAGATTTTATGCTTGATCCTAGAAGTAATAGAGAGTCACTGGAGTTTATTGAATAAGGGAGTGATGTGGTGTGTGCTGTTTGAAGATCCCTTGGGCATTTAAGTGGATGAACTGGAGTGGGGAGAGACTTGAGCCAAGGAGATCAACAATTAATTGTAGTAGACCAGGCTTGAGGCATTGAAGGTCTATACCACAGTAGCAACAGTGTGGAGAGAAGTGGATGTGTATGAAAGATGCTGCAAAAGTAAAAATGACAAGACTTGGCAAAAAAAAATTATTTTGGGGTCCCCTCTCTGCAGGAGAGCTATGAAGTATGAGTGGCTGATAGGGCTCTCTCCAGAATAATAATCAGCCTGTCACTCTTGCAGGAAGTTCTCCCCCGGGTCCAGTACCAGATGGAGTCATCCGTGTCTACAGCATGAGATTCTGCCCCTTTGCCCAGAGAACTCTGCTTGTCCTGAAGGCCAAAGGAATCAAGTAAGAACAAAGACCACTTTAGTTCCTTAAGCAAACCTTAAAGCAATGGTGGGAACAAGCAAAAATGACCTAAGGACTCCAAATGCCTTTTATTAATTACAAAATCAGATTGGAACACTTGGGAAAGGTGGGAAAGTTCTGGCGTGGAGTTGCATTTGCAGAGCACTTTGCAGCCCTACATAACTCATTGCTCTCACAGCAACCCCAGGAGGGATTGAGTTTAGTAAACAGTTGACTGGTGAAATAAATCACCCATTAGCAAGATGATTTCCAAACTCTGCCACCCTAAAAAACAGCAGACAGATAAAGGGCCTTAGCAGGAGGGATTGAGTTTAGTAAACAGTTGACTGGTGAAATAAATCACCCATTAGCAAGATGATTTCCAAACTCTGCCACCCTAAAAAACAGCAGACAGATAAAGGGCCTTAGAAGTCATTGAGTCTAAGCCCCTCCTTTTATTGCTACTTTTTTCCAATTTGCAACATAATTTTATTGAAAATACTTGAGTACAATATTAGAGGAAATAATAGGAAATTCATTTTGTAACAGTGGTCTGATCAACACAAGCACCACAAACAATACAATCCTTGGACATTAGCAATAGCTAATAAAGGAATGATATGTTATAAATTCATAACTGATTGATATGACAGTTTTGGGATGAGTAACTTTGGTATGATTGTGGTTCCTTGGTCATATTATTTGGAAAGTGACATAAGCTGGTTCAGCAATACTGGATGTAAATGAAAGAAGGCTAATTTCATTTCCTGTGGGCCAATCTAGATAGACCCAAAGGAAACAAAAAACCTAAAAATACCAGTGTCTTCTCTTGAGGCAACTGCTACAGACTGTTTGATCTTGCACATGTCTCTGATTCTATTTGTACATATGTAAACACAGCCATATTTAACATAATAAATTTATTTTTGAAATAGGCAAAACCAAAAATAATGTTCAATAAATGATAAAACAATGATTTCTCACCAGAGCAGGCTGGCTATGTAGATTTCAAGCTGTTTTATGCTAGAGGATAAAATCAGTTCTGGACATTTTCGTTTCAATGGGTTTCAAGTATTCTGAATGGTAGCTATACTATTATTACTGCACTCCAACAACACAAACATAAATAACTAACTGCACTAAGTCTTTTGGGATACCTTGTATAAGTAGCCAAAGCAGTATATATTTGGTCCCTTCTTTTAACATATTAGATGAATTCAAAGTCAGAAAGTCAATGCTATCAAGCTATCTGTTCATGAATTGTCACATTTGAACTGTATTGCATAGTTTTCTTGCCAGGTTACTTAAAAGATTACTGATATTTTAGAAGCTATTATACTGTATAGAAAGATGCAGTCAGACTGATATCAACTACTGAAATGTCAGATAAATCATCCTTTTTAGGCCTATTAACATGAAGATTCTTTCAGTGTCTGAATAGAAAACCCCAAATAATGCTGTCATTAAAAAAAAGATAAAGTTGGTTATCTTCAACTAAAAGATTAGAAAATGACATTCCCTACCATGAAGGTTGGTATGCATAAACATACATAATTTTTTTTGGTCTGAATTATACAGATTTATTATCTAGGCCAAAATGCCTTAGGAAACAAGACCAGATGATGTTCAGGATGTTTTTTTGTGGGGGAACTCTCCTTTTTTTTTAATACTTTATTGTTGACTTTTGTTTTTTATATGGTAATCACTTATCCCAGCACCCTCCCTTACAACAAGGAACAACAGATAAGTAAAACCAACCAAAGGCAGTGAACTTATGTCAGCATACGCAACACTCTATACCCTTAGTGTACTACCTCTTTTCCAGGGGCAAGAAATCTGTTTCATCTTTGGTCCTTTCCCTTCGAACCAAGCTTGGTCTTGCTTTTCAGTCTAGATTCTGATGCCTTTTGGTCTTATTTTCATTTACATTATCATAGCTGTCTACGTTGTTTTCCTCCTACTCTTTTCTGTTCATACAAGCTTTCCCTTGTTTCTCTGAATTCCTTATATTTGTCATTTCTTAAAGTGCAAAGATATTCTGTTACATTCGTGTACCACAAGTGGTTCAGCCATTCCCCAGTCAGTAGGCCCCCATTCTGTTTCCTGTTTTTTGTTATTACAAAAAGTACTCTAATGAATGCTTTCTTATATAAAGAACCTCTCCTTGTTATTTACCTCCATGAGATATATAGTACCTTGTAAGTCAGCTAGGTCAAAGGATATGAATATTAGCTCAGTAATATTTCTCACATAATTCCAACTCATTGTCCAGAACAGTTAAACACAGCTACACAAACAATGAATTAGTATGCTTGTCTTCCCATAGCCATTGGCTCTTTCATCTTTTATAACTTTAATCAGTTCGAGGGGTATGAAGTAGAATCCCAATTGTCTTAAATTACATTCTTTTATTATAGTAAGTTGGAGGATTGTCAATGGTCCTTGATAGTTTGCATTTTTTTTCAAAATTACATTTCTTTGGGAACTGCCTTAGTAATATGTTTGCATCATTTTCCTTTATATCTTTAATATAAAAATGTTTGATTTCCCACTTGATAGCTCTTCAAATTCTAGATGAGTTACTTTGTTTTTCATGTAAAAGCTTTTAAATTTTGTATATTTGATTTTCTTTATAGTCATCTTTTGTGTCCCTTGTTTGATTTACTTCTCTCCAAACCAGTTGAAAAGGTAGTTCTTCCTTCTCTAATTTGTTTTATGATTTGTTTATGGGTTTTTTTTTTTACTTAGATAACATTTATTTGACGCTTATTATAGTATGAAGTGCAAGAGATACTGGTTTAAGCCTGTTTTCTGTCAAATTTCTTTCCAATTTTCCCAGTAGCTCTTGGCAAATTAGGAGCCCTTATCTGTGTTGTTTGTATTCTTATAAACCCTCCCCCACTTCTAAAGATAAGGATGTGGGATGAAAATAGTGAAAATTGTGCAAAGTCATGCTTTTCTGCAGATCCAGAACTAGGATCCAGGTTTCCTGACCCTTCCTACACTTCCCTTTACTGCCTATTTCCTCCTGTGGCAGATGGTCCTCATCATTTTATGGGCGTTCTTATTGTTTGATGTATTGTTTCCCCAATTATAATGTAAGCTTCTTGAGGGCAAAGACCGCGTCTTATCCTCTTGAGTCTGTCACAAAACTAGCAGAGTTCTAGTCATATTACAAATGGGAAGGAACAATCTACTATCTTATGATTGCCATTCAAGGCCCAACTCAGACACTTACTGGCTCTGTGATCATTGGTAAATTGCCTAACATCAGTGAACCTGAGTTTTCTTCATATGTAAAATAGATAACACCATCAACATTTTGGACCTCACAGGGTTGTTCTAAAGAAAATCCATCGCAAATAAAAACCCTTTTCACTGAAAGATACAACTTCCAACTGCTGTCTGTAGCTGATGGTCTAACTTCTTGGTTCACTGTGTGGAATTGCTAAAATGAATGTCCTATGAGGTTCCCCCACCTTAAATCACAAAGTAAAATTTTTACCTTGAGAAAGTGCTCACTAGTACTTTGGGTACACTGCCATATATTTGAAGCTCTAATAAATCTGAGTTCATTTAGTCTAGCTGTAGGAAATGAGGAAACTAAGACCCAGTATGTGATTTATTCAAAATCACGAAGATAATTAGTAAAGTTGTTGTTCAGTCATTTCAGTCATGTCCAACTCTTCATGACCCCATTTAGGATTTTCTTGGCAAAGATACTGGAGTGGTTTGCTGTTTCCTTTGTCTCATTGTACAGATGAGGAAACAGGTAAACAGGCTTGCTCAGGGTCACACAGATAGTAAGTGCTCACTCCAAACTTGAGTCTTCCTGACTGCAGGCCCAGCACTCTATCCACTAGACCACTTAGTTGCCCAAATGTATTCTTCTTCTTCTTCTTTTTTTTTTTTTGCAGGGGCAATGGGGGTTAAATGACTTGCCCAGGGTCACACAGCTAGTAAGTGTCAAGTGTGAGGCTGGATTTGAACTCAGGTACTCCTGAATCCAGGGCCGGTGCTTTATCCACTGCTCCACCTAGCTGCCCCCCAAATGTATTCTTGATATAAGTAAAACTTTAATTATGATCCAAATATAACTTTCTCCTGCTATCTGTAAAAATCCCTTAGAAAAGATACTATAAAGGTCTAATTGTATTTTGAATAGAATGTGGATTTCATAAACTTCTTGCTTTGTTGGAAACCCAAATATTGAGCCAAAGCAAAGGAATTTAATTAGAGAGAAAATTCACCAAAGAATTAGATTTTCAAAATTATTCTTCAGCATCCTCAACTCCATTTCTTTAAGCAAAATGAAGTTGTATACAGCTAGTTCTTTTCACACTCTATATGGTAGAAGTAGATCTAGTTCAAATGTATGCCTCATAAGTATATGACCTAGAGCTTACTTAGTAGACTTTGATCAACTAGTGAATAAGCTATCTTGATTTCCATATCTTGGGGTGTAGATGCAGCTACATAGTTAATAAAATACACGATAATATGCAAAATGATTTGTAGACCTTAAAGCACTATAAACAAACAAATACTAACTACTTTAAACATTTTATCCTTTTAAAACTCTTTTCCTTCTCTCTTTCAGGCATGAAATTGTCAATATTAACCTGAAAAACAAACCTGAGTGGTTCTTTAAGAAGAATCCCTTTGGTCTGGTACCAGTTCTGGAGACCAGTAAAGGTCAACTAGTCAATGAATCTTCTTATCACCTTGTGAGTATCTGGATGAAGCCTACCCAGGGAAGTTGTTCCCAGAGGATCCCTATGAGAAAGCTTTTCAGAAGATGATTTTGAGTTGTTCTCTAAGGTGAAGTATATAAAAGAAATCCTTGCTTTTTCCCCTTTCAAACCATGTCAATAGTGATGTTGGTTGCCCAGTTATTTGGAACTGAAGTGAGGGCTAAAAATAGACATATGCTCATAATTTTGTTAAACTGTGTTCATAAACCAGTAATTCAACAAGTATTTAGAATGTTGCAAAAGGAAATAGCATCATCATAATATAGATGTGTCTAAACAAAATATGGCTGACAATTATGTGTTTTATACATTGAGACTAGTGGTCTTAGGTTACATTTCTGAAGTGTTATACCTTAACATGGTAGTTTATATGTAGTAAATATTAGAATTAGGTATTTTATATCTTGAGAAAGGAATGTTTCAACCCAGTAATTTAACAATTATTATGTACGAACTGGAAGATATAGGTTTTAAAAGGACTATCAGACAGATTTAGGAACTACATTAAGATGGAAAGACCATGGGGTTAGTGGAAACTCATGAAAAGGGAAGGACTATCTTTTATTGGAAGGCTAACTATCTAAACAAGATGAGGATGATATGATAGAGGAAACTGAGTTTGTAGAAGGGAATAGAAGGGAAAAAGCGGGGAATGAAAAGTGGCAAGATAAAAAACCACTGTTGAGCGTGGCAAAAAAAACCTAAAGTCCCATTGAAAAGGCATGTTGCTATAAAATATAGTTGCTTATATCAAAGGCTGTTGTGTTTCATTTCTTCTCAGTAACATAGCATATTTCTCTCTGTGTGAATAAATCAATATATGCATGTACATATGTATGTATATGTGTATACACATATACACACATACATGTAATATATCCATTAATTTTGTTCCCTTAAGTTCAAGATTAAGACTGGGGATCTTTATATTGAGATGAGAGAGTTGTGCTTAGGTAAATTAAATTCATAACAAAAGACCTTCTGCCTTTACCAGTCTGGGTTCAAGTACTGCCTTCAGCTATGAAATGTAGCTTGGCAGCCCCAGAAACAAAGAGTTGCTTAAAGAGTGTGTGTAAAATCTGTAAAGTCAATGACATACTCAAGGATCAAGATGAGAAGGGATGGGGGGGGGTCTACTATATTTTTAGGTGAAAGTCCAACATATACTAACCCTGGAACTTTATTTGCTAAAACTTGTTTCTCTATTTAGGTACCAACTTTGTGTAAGAATTCTTTGATAGCGGCAAGGAATGGAGAAGACTATTCCACTCAGAAAGCAGAATTGCGTATGGTGTTCAGCAGCCTGGAGGAGGTAAAGAATGGACTGTGTCTCTTGTATCCAGCATAATCGAGTAAATGATGTGCAGGAGCCACCTCACTGTTCTGGTTTTCTTCTTGCAAGGCCTAATTTTCCTCTGTCTTTCCCTTTTTTTCTACATTGACATTTCTTTCTTCCCTTCCTATAGGATAGTTTCATGGCACTGATTTCAGTCATTGAGAATTTTTTCTTTTAAACCTTAATGTGAGTGACTTAGGAAAAAAATGAAATCTTTTCTGATAGTCTTTTACTCAGCTAAGGGAAATTTTAAGAGTTGTATTGTGGAAAAATATGATGAGGATTTGCTCTGAAAAATGAAAAGCATTTTATGAGTGCATACTGTTTTTACAAAATCAGTTATAGTTAGTTTCTGGTAATGTTTATAACAAAATCCAAATGACCCTAAAGAATTGATGCTAAAGATCCTTCCTCGTCTCTGCTAGAAAAGGCAATATGACATCGTGTATAGAGTACTGGACTTGTATTCAAGAAGATCTAACCACTTCTGATCCAAGCTCTGTGGCCATATGCAAGTATTATGTTCTCCAGCAATTTTTTGGGGGGTGGGGGTGGGGCAGTGAGGGTTAAGTGACTTGCCCAGGGTCACATAGCTAGTAAGTGTCAAGTATCTGAGGTTGGATTTGAACTCAGGTCCTCCTGAATCCAGAGCCGGTGCTTTATCCACTGCACCACCTGGCTGCCCCTCTCTGGCATCTTTTAAAGATTTACCTATCAACTTATTGACCTGTTGTGATCTGTGCTAGAAATCAGAGATGCTTGATATATTCATTAAAGTTAAATTTGTTATTTATAAACGTTTAATTTTCCATGAAATCAATTTATATAATAAACACATTTTAAATTTGTTAAAGAAATAGATAATCTTATAATATCCATTTGAGGTAGATAGGAATTCAACATTCTTCTCTTTAATTTTTAGGTTAGGAGAGATCAATTTAATACAATTCAACAAACATTTAGTAAAGGACATACTATTGGGGGCAGCTAGCTGGCGCAGTGGATAAAGCACTGGCCCTGGATTCAGGAGGACCTGAGTTCAAATCCAGCCTCAGACACTTGGCACTTACTAGCTGTGTGACCCTGGGCAAGTCACTTAACCCCCATTGCCTGCAAAAAAAAAAAAAAGGACATTATAGAGCAGTCTACTCGGTATTGTAGAAAATGAAAAATTTTGATTAAACATATTCCCTTTCCTAATAGAGCTTATAATTAACTGCGAGAGGCTATAATTCATTCACAAATAACTACACAAACAAATTAAAAATAGCATAGAAATGCATTGAAGGTACAAGTGTATTTAAATTTAAACAGTCAGAAATGGAGTATACCAGTGGAAAGAAATGGGACTGAAACTTAAATTCATATTTTAGACTTTCACTTAAACAGAAACTCTAGGAAATTAGATAACTGTTTGTTCAACTACAGTAGCTGGTCATCTTTTATTAACCAGCCTAGTTTATTATTAACATCCATTATTAGCTAGCTTACTTAAGGAATACTTGGGAATTGGTCTAACTTAGAAGTGGCTTATATTTAATGACATATTTACAAATGAGTAGAACTAAAAGTGATATTCTTGCCAAGAACTCTCATCTGTGAATTAGAATTCTTTGAACCATGTTTCTTCATAATTCTGTGTTCCACCTAACTTTCCTTCTCACTCCTTCCCTGGCCACAGGCCATTTCTCTCAGAATCCATTCAAGTTGAACGCTGACCTGTTATCACCAAGGTGATCTTCCCACTTATCTTCTGTTTTTACCCCTTCCCTCGGCAAAATATTTGCTAAGGTAAAATTATTATAAGCAAGACTTTTATCTTCAAAATAAAGCTCCCACCCTATGGTCCTAGCCCATCCTAATTGACTGTTGTTGTTCAGTTGGGTCTGTCCCTTCATGACCCTATTTGGAGTTTTCTTGGCAAAGATACTGCAGTGATTTGCCATTTCCTTTCTCCAACTCATTTTACAGACAAAGAACTAAGGCAAACAGGGGTAAATGACTTGCCCAGGGTCACACAGTTAGTAAAGTGTCTGAGGCCAGATTTGAACTCGTGAAGATGAGTCTTCCTGATTCCAAGCCCAGCGATCCAGCCACTATGCCACCTGGCTGCTCCTAATTGATTAGTGATTGAGTATGTTCAAAATACCCCCATTTAGCCCACGATATTTACTTGATTGGCTCTAGAAACCAAACCTTGTTTCAGCTCCATACCCCATTTGGCCAGCCAGTCAGGACACCTCATTGTCTGCACTTCTTCCCTTTTGCTTTCTCAGAACAAAACTCCCTTCCCTGGTCACCTCTTCCTTACGTATGTTCTTTTCACCATTAGAATTTTTAAATCTCTGTGTCCCCTAGTGCTTAGCACATTGCCTCGTACATAGTAGACATTTAATAAAGACTTTTTCATTCATTCATTCAAGATATGAGTTAAAAGCCTTCATTATAGTTAAGATACCCTCTGCAGTGGAGCATCCATCTGTCTCAGTTACCCGTGTTCTGAACAATGCTGAATTCTTCTGCCCTGCTCCCTAGCAAATGCACTTTGTTGACTGGCAGACTAGACAGGTTGCCATAGAAGAACCTATAGCCCATACAATCAAAGTGAAAAGTTTAAGCAAATATATATAGTAAGTTGAGTATACATATTGAGCAAATATAAGTAGATTGAGACTTGGTGTAGGAGTCAGAAAGACCTGGGTTCAAGTGTAGTCTTTAGCACATACTGGCAGTGTAAGGCTGGGCAAGTCACTTCATCTCAGTATCTTAGGCAGGGAGCTGGGGAGTCAGCTGGAACCAGTTTGGGAGGGAAATTTTCAGAAACCAGCAAATGCTGGCATCAAACCAGGGCTTCAGTCATTTGTTTGTTTGTTCATTTGTTTGTTTGGTTGTTTGTTTATTGTTGTCTAGGCTTAAGAATGTGATAGAGAAAATGGTAATAATGTAGATTAAACTTGTGGGGAGCTGGTCATTAAACATTTACTGGTACCCCACTGGTCATGGGTAACTCTAAGACCCTATGTAGTAGAAGAGGAACTAATTAACACTGAGAGAGGAAATTCCTCACCAGGAATACCAGTGAAGTCACAGGTCTAGTTTTTTAAAAAGAAATTACAAGTCACATGAACCAAAGTGTTTTTTTTTCTTAATCAGGTAATTATCTCAGTTCCCCCTCCACCCTCATTTTGGTAGAAATTTAGCAATATCACATTCCCAAATTAACTAGTCATTTAACTTCTTAAATCTCAGGCATATATACTCCTGTTTTTGTTTGTTTTTTTTTTTTTTAACATTCATCTCAGCATTAAATCAAGTGTTACTTCATATTATTTTTTTGTTGTCTGTTGGTGTTGACCTGTTTGCTCCATCTAGAAATCCAAGGATTGTTTACTTTTAATGTGACTAACCTGTTGAGCAGTCAACAAATCCTAACTTAGGTTAGAGGGCTCAACTAGGCAAAGAATACATCAAAAAGCCAGGCCTGGAAGACAGTGAAAGCCCTCTTCTCTCTCTTTTGTCTGGACTAAATTTATTAGCACTTCCTCCGATGTCTCTAAGTAGCTGAACGAGCACAAAAAGAACTTCTTTTTTGTGTCTAATTTTTCAGGTTCTTACTCGTCAGAAGACAACCTTCTTTGGTGGGAACAGTATATCCATGATTGATTACCTCATTTGGCCCTGGTTTGAACGTCTGGGATTATTTGGGATATCAGAGTAAGAGAGTTGACCATTTTGTGGTGAATTTCTTGGTGTTCTAGAGGATGGTATTTGAAATAATTTAATCTCAAATTATCTAATCTTTTTTGGGAGGAGGAGGAGGAGGAGGATTAGGGTGTTAAGAAGTGAAGTAAGCTTTTAAAGTAACTTAGTACTGGGGCAGCTAGGTGGCGCAGTGGATAAAGCAACGGCCCTTGGATTCAGGAGGACCTGAGTTCAGGTTTGGCCTCAGACACTTGACATTTACTGGCTGTGTGACCTTGGGAAAGTCACTTAACCCTCATTGCCCTGCAAAAACAAAACAAAAACAAAAACAATAACTTAGTATTCTTCTGGTTAACAATGCAAGGGTAGTCTCCAGTGATCACAGGTTGTACGCCCAGAATGAGGCTGAATACTGCACAACTTTGCCTCACTTAAATCCAATACGTGTGTGCAAGTCAAGCCACAACTCATGATATCATTAGTCCTCTTCCAAAACGAAGAACAGCAACAGCTTAGTTCCCTAAAGCAAGAGTAGATATCCATTCACCCTTTGATAATGTTTTATATTTTTTTCATACCACCCTATCCAAACAGCTCATATTGCAAAGTGATTGAAATTCAGCATGCTATGACTCCTTGTCATTTTGGTTTTCTTCTTAACTGTTTTCATAAGAATTATTTGCTTTTGTTTATAGTACTATAAAGTGGTCTTTAAAGATGGGCTATATCTAACATCCTGGGTGGACTTATTATATGTTCCTAAGATTTTAAAAATAATTTTTAAGTTAATGGTAAGAATGTTAGACATATACACATTTGGCTCTGACACTAATTAGTTATGTGGCCTCGAACAATTAAGTTCATCTCTCTGTACCTTAATTTCTTCATTGTAAAGTTCCTTCTAGTTTTGACATTCTATTAATAAATCTATCATTCAGTTAAATTGAGCAATCATTTATTAAGTACTTATTCTATATAAGGTCACACAGCCAAGACAGAATGAAAATGGAATTTGTGGAAGTTTAGGAGGCTGAAGAGCTGTGAGATCAGTGTGTTTATGGGGACCTTGATGCACATGCTGGAATCCCCAAGCACCAGGGCAGGAGTTGGAGTGTGAATGAAGACCATGAGATGGTTACTGAAAGGAGGTAGAATGGCCTGGAGGTCTGTAGATAATGAAGACAAAGTTTGGACTCAGAGAATCCAGAAAGATGTAGTAAACCTCAAAGGAGGAGGAGTTTGCTGAGTGATGGCAGGAAAAGGACAATTTGAAAAGGAAAGTAAGGAAGAAGGAATTAACTTATTCTTCTGCTGTAGGGTCAGAAATTATCCATTCTGCAAGAAAAAGTCACTGAGGCAGAGCTCCAAGCCAGTAGCATTTTATTAAAGGGTCCACGGCCCCCTCTAATGAAGAGGACTTCAGATCTTCCTAGATCTGAGACCTCCTGGTCTCCAGGACCTTGTTTTCATAGGGATTGACACTAGGTTCGATACCTGGACACTGGAGAAACAATACAAATTTCAAAATTCCATTGGTGGATAGGCCTTGTTTTGAGAGCCAAAAACAATGCCTTGGCCAAAAAATGGTATATCAGCAAGGGGGGCATGGGTTGGATGAATCATGGGATACCTCTGCTGACTAATTGGTCATAAGATGGTCACCTGCTTGTGGGACAAGAGAAAGAGTGGTCTGGAGGTACAAAAATAAGTTGGGAGACTTTCCAAAGAATTAAAGCATCCCACCCACACTGGGTTTGGACTTGGAATTTAAAAGCAAAACAGAATGGAGAAATCTTTATCAGCATTCTTGTGGTTGTGCAAGTGAGCTTCATAACTGGTGAACATGTGGTGAATGATGGATTAAAGATTGAGGCCTACTGTAAGGACTATCTTATCTAATTATCCATATATGATTTATGTAAAATATCTGATTAATACTGATTGGAATGGAGTAGGGGTCTAAATGAAACATTCCTAACACCTCTTCACCCAGCATTGGCATGAGAAAAACACAGAATTTCAGACTCAGAAGAGGCTGCAGGTTCCATCTAGTCTAAAGAATCCCCACAACAATACTGCTCCCCTCACATTTCTCAGTACTGGCCAAGGTGGCCATGGATTTTGTTTAGGGTGAGGAAGTATTTTTAAAAGGTTATAATGGAAAATACAAATGAAACTGCAAAGTAAAAACATTAATAAATGGGAAATTTTGTGGTGCCTTCCTATTTCAGGCAAGTAACACCTTGTTTTGTTTTGTTTTGAAATCTTTTCTCAGCTGTGTGGACCACACTTCGAAACTTAAGCTCTGGATAGCAGCCATGAAGAAGGATGCTACAGTAACAGCCCTGCTTATGGAAGAGAAAGCTGCTAAAAATTTCATTGATCTCTATTTTCAGAACAGTCCTGAGGCCTGTGATTATGGTCTGTGAGGGGAGAGTGATCAGCAGAAAAGGTGCTACATCTTGTTCTCTGGGTTTTTCTCCATACTTAATAAAAATTATATGCTATATGTAGTATTGCATTATTATTATTATTATTATTATTATTATTATTATTATTTGCAGATTGTTCTCATATCCATCATCTCCTTTACACTGATTCTGTTGCCTTTGCTGAATGCTTCCTCTCTGCATGTCCCACAAGGCCTTTCTCTGGATAGCTTTATTCCTTCAGTGAGCTTGCACTATCAGCTCTACACAGACTATGATGACTCTCAAATCAATATTTTCTAAATTTTGGTCCCTTATCTCTTAATGCCTGAATTACTTCAATGTGTTGCTGGTTATCAACTCAAACCCATAACTGTAACTGAATTTATCTTATCTTTACCAATGGAACTCCTTTCTAATTAAAAAAAAAACACTGGGGGGGGTAGTTGAATAGTTTATTACAGTTTATTGTATTAATAGTTAAGAATTTGTAATCAGAAGACCTGGGTCCAAATCTTCCATACCTATTAAAGTGAGTATTAGAACAGCTATGATTCTGTGTGTGAAGCCTCTGTATCTACTATCTCAAACCCCTATTTCCTCTTGGAACCTGAGAACCCCCAGAGGGTGGCTGACTACGTCTACCCTCAGGGTTTTAGGGATAAAGCTGAGTGACTGCAGGATTATTTCTAATGCTGTTGCTCAGGATCCCCCATTATTGTGTTCTACCTCACTGATCATCAGTTGCTATCAATTAGCCAGCCAGATTTATTAAATTAGTATACTGAGACTAGCTAGTGCAAAATATCTTCCTCTCCATCCTCCAACTGGGAGTACTGTGCCCTCTTTCACAAGTACATAAGTCTAGGGAAAAATGGGCTCAGTTTAGAGATTATGTGTGGCAAAGGGGTAATTCCCAGGATCTGGTTTCTGCAATTTTTTTTCTCCTTTTGTATGGTCCTCATGAAGCTCCCTTTTGTAAACTGAGGCAGACACTCTCTCTAGGGAATTTAGATCTTTCCCCCAAAGGGGGAAGATACCCAGAGAACACAAGGGCCAATTCTTGAGATCCAAATTTCCCTTTTTCCTAAAGAGAAGAAAAGCAGAGGAAGACTATGCCTGTGAAATTAGATTATTTTTATTAACTAGGGAAAGTCTAGAATTAGGCTGATCCCAGGAAGGAATGGAGCAGAGGGCCCCATTCCCAAGGGGAGGGAGAGATCTAGGAAATGGGTGGGAGTGGATTAGGAATTCCAGGTGTCAGAGCTGTGGGGTTTTGATACATAAATTAAAAGACATTCTTGGTGATAAGCAATCCTGACCACTCAAGGTTTGAGCATAGACAATAAGACAAGGGGAATGTCTCCCAAAACTGTAACAAGGTGTGTCTAAGAGCCCCATAAACGGGGGAGTCTCTGAAGATAAGGATGTATCTTGAATGCCCATAAATCATCAAATGATTCAGGGTTTGCTTCAAAGCTGGCATGAGCTTAATTGGCTTGAGAGCTGATTTTCTGCAGGTCCAGCTGGGTTTACTCTTGGTCACCACAAAGGATTGTTGGTATGTCATACAGCCAGGCCTCATCCAGCTCTTCTCAATTACCTGGATAATTGGGGAGCTCAGGCAAGCTGAGATAGTATATTCATTGACAAATTCACTTGTGCAGTTTACACATGATGCAGCTTTCTCCTGCTCCCCTAGCAGAGTCCTGGAGCTGAGTATGCCCAGATCCTGGGGCAGGCAGGATAGACCACTAGGCCTTGCTGGTCCAAGGATGCTGGAGGATACCCAGAAATCCAAATTTTCTGACCTTTGGGGAGGTTAGCAACATCATTCTGGTCAAGGGGTGGGGTGGTGAGAAAACCTTTCTCTTCTCACTGCACCCCCACTTGTTCAACCCCGTATGACTCTACATGACCCCATGAACTTTTGTCCACTGGATTTTTTTGGTAAAGATACCTGTCTCCCGCTCATTTTACAGATGAGGAAACTGAGGCAAATAGGGGTTAAGTCACTTGCCCAGGCCAAATTTGACCTCAGCTCTTCCTGCCACCAGGCCTGGTGCTCTACCCACTGCACCGCCTAGCTCTCCACTTCCCAAGGCAAATAAATACCAAACAAAGGAGTTTAGATTTAATCCTAAAAGCACTAGGAAGCCCCGGGAGTCTATGGAGGAGGAAGCGCAACGAGATCTCAGAAATTTGGTAAATTCCCTTTGGGTTTTGCTCGAAGAAGGGATGGCAGAGGGGAGTCCACGTCACCAGAACGACCAAGGGAGGAGAGAAGGGGATAGGCTGTGGGGGGCCTGGGAGAAGGAAGCATGGAGGATGGCTGAAGGCGAGGGGCCTTCCAGGAAAAAATACGGAGGTTCCGTGAACTAGACAGAGCAAGGCTGAAACTTGATCCTCGTGACATCGGGTATGTAGGTATACGAAATAGGGGCACAAATCAAACATTTACTGACACATTTTTCGCGACCCCACATTCAGCTCCGGGTCCCCAAATGGGGTCGCGACCCACAGTTTGAACAGCTTTGCTCTGAAGGCTGAGGTTCTAGGTTCAAATCCTGCTCGGATGTTAAAGGCCTCTAGGACGTTGGGGAGATCGCTCGGTGCCTCGGTTTCCTTGTCTGTAATTGGGCGGTTGGCAGAGATGACCTCCATCCGTTCTGCGCCGGAAGATGGTCTCTGAGTCCAGTGGATGATTTGACATAGGGTGGACGCAGCTTTGGGGGAGCATTTGCAATGCTACGGGGCCTCGACGTCTGTGGGTGGCTCTCCCTTAACGGGGTGGCCAGCCCTAGGGGCGTGGAAGGGGGTGCAGATGGGCCAAGGAAAGATCCTCCGCTCCCTCAATCTCGGCTATCGGATTCTAGCACCTCTAGCCAGGAAGCCAACAAAAACACGCTCCTGCCACGCCCCGTCTTGCCCCGCCTTTTCCGCCCAACGGACCAATGGCGTCTTCTTCCGAGTTTGGTCCTGGTTCCCGCCACGCCGGGAGGAGCCGGGGCGTGGATGCCGAGGGAGTGTCCTCGCCTCCCTAGTGCGCGTGCGTACAATGAGCCCGCCCGCTCGCTCTCGAGTCCCGGCGGGAGGAGGTGGGCGGGGCAGGTCGCGTTCTTCTTCTCGGGTCCCGCGGAACTGCCGCCTTAGGTGCGGTCCCAGGTCCGAGTGGGGAGAGCGCAGCCCCCTCCCCGAGCCGGGGTCCGAGTCCCGCTTTCCCCGGGGTCGGAGGCTGGGGACGCAACCCCCAAACCCAGGGGTTCCCGAAGCCTCACCCCGTCCCCCGGGAAGGCTTCTTGTCTTGGCCCCTGCCCCCGGGAGGCGCTGGTAGTGATAGCGCTCATTGGTAGTGACGGCCGAGAGCGGGCGCCTTTGTGCCTCTTGTTACCATTCGTTTCCAGCCACATAATCGAGCGCGTTTCTGTTTTGTCTCCAGAGTAAACGACCCATTTCCAAGATGGAGACGGAGTCCCCTAAAGCTCCCTCCTTACCCGCACCTCCCAAGGCCTGTGAGACTGTAAAACTCTCCCAGAATCCCCGTTCAGCCAAACAGGTAGGAAAACCGTCCGTAGACTTAATGCCGGCCCGACCCGAGGCCCGGGCCAGGCCTTAGAGGTCCTAAAGATCCTCCCAACCTAAGCCGGCTCCTCGAATGCCTAGTCTCGGCGTTCAAGGCTCTTCGCCTGTGGGCTCTAGTCCGTCCACCTTCCCGGTCCTATGCTGCTCCCCCTGTTAAGGTCGCATCCAGAAGTGACTAGTTAAGAAGGAAACGGGCTCATTGGAGGGTAAGTGACTTGCCCAAGATCACACAGGTATTGAGCATCGGAGGTTGGATTTGAATTCAGGCCCTCTGGGCCGGTGCTTCCTTGTTTACGCCAAGGGTCTGGCCTTTCCTAGGCTTGGAAAAATCCCCTTCAAGAACCGACGCTTGACATATTCTCCAGGAGGACTTAGTTCATAGAGGAATCTTGAGGGTCCCCCGCCCCTGATCTGATTTTTTCAGGCGTTTTTCAAGGGCCATTCCTTTGCAGTTATACTTTTTCCTGTGTTATTTAGAATAATCTTCCCTCCCTCCCCCACCCTCTTTTAGATTATAAACTCTTTAGAGATAGGAGGCAGCTAGGTGGTCCAGTGGTTAGAGGGGTTGGCCCAGAATCCGGAAGACTTGAGTTCAAACCCAGCCTCAGACACTTAAGTAGCTTAGAGACCCTGGGCAAGTCACTTAACCTCTATTTGACTCAATTTCTTCAACTGTAAAAGGGGATAACAGCAGCACCTCCTTTTCAGAGCGCTTTAGCATAGTACTTGGCAAAATACTCATCTTCCCCGCCCACCTAGGCAAATCTTTAACTTCTTGGAGCTGAACTTTCTCTCCTTCTATAAAATAAGAGTTGGACCAAATGATTTCTAAAGTCTCTTCTACCTATGCTATGTAATAAACTTTTGGTGATCCATTGAGTCAAGGAGCATACGTTCTATTCCAGGAGAGTTAAAGCACTTTGCAAATCTTTAAAAAAAACTATATGTATAGTCTTAAGATGCCAAATCTTCATCTTCTCTGTAGGTAGTGAAATCCTTTCAGTTCAGTAAAAAGCACCTACTCTGTGCTTAATAATTATGACTGATGGGGGCAGCTAGGTGGTGCAGTGGATAGAGCACCGGCCCTGGAGTCAGGAGGACCTGAGTTCAAATCCGGCCTCAGACACTTAACACTTACTAGCTGTGTGACCCTGGGCAAGTCACTTGGCCCCAATTGCCTCACTTAAAAAAAAATTATGATTGATGTGTGTGTGTTTAGTCAGTTAACAAAAATTAAGACCCATTTAGGTGCTAGGCACTGTGCTAAGGCCTGAGATACAAAAAGAGGTAAAAGACAGTTCCTGCCTTCAAGGAGAGCACAATCTAATGGGAGAAACAATCAAACATATGTGCAAGCAAGTTTCATTCAGACTAAATAGGAAATAATTAGCAGAGGGAAGGCACTAGAATTAATGTCTTCCTGTAGAAAATGGGATTTTAGTATGGACTTAAGGAGATAATGAGGGAGAGCATTTTAGGTATGTGGAACAGCCAGAGAAAGTACTCAGAGCATCTTGATCGTGGAATAGCCAGGAAGCCCAGTGTTTGGATGAAAAATAATGTGGTGGGGAGTAAGGTAGGAGAGGACTAGGTTTAGAAGGGCTTTGAATGCCTCAAGAGGATTTGATGTTTGATCCTAGATTCAATAGGGAGCCACTGGAGTTCATTCAGTAGGGGGGTGATATATGATCAGACCTGCACTTTAGGAAAATCACTTTGGTGACTAAGTGGAGGATGGATTGGAGTGGGGGGACCTACCAGCAGGCCATGGGAATCGTTTAGGTCTGCACTAGAGTGGTAGCAGTGTCGAAGGAGAGAAGGTATTGGATCTGAGAGGTATTTTGAAGGTGAAATCACCACCGTGGCAACAGATTAGATGGGGGGGGGGGGCGGGGATGAGGTATCAAGGATAGCACTCAGGTTGCTAACCTGAAGGGCTGGTAGGGTGACATTGACCTCTGCAGTAATAGAAAAGTTAGAGGGAGGAGGAGGACATGTTAAATTTAAGAGTTCTACTGGACATTCAGGTCAAGATTTCTGAAAGGCAGATGAGATGAAAGATCAGCAGAGAGATTGGGTCAGGATGGGTAGATTTGAGAATCATCAGGATAGAGATTAAATTAAATTAAATCAATGGGATCAGATGAGATAACCTAGTGGGAGCAGTATGAAAGAGAAAAAAGTCCAGGATGGAAGGAAACTTGTAGGACAAATACAGCTAGAGGCATGACTTAGATGAGTGAGGAGTCAGTAAAGGGGACTGAGAAGGAACAGTGATGGGTAGAAGGAGAACGAGGAGAGAATAGTATCTCTCTTGTACATATATACATACAAACATACAGTTTTATATATAAGATTTTATATATATACACATAAATTTAAGATTCTATATATGGCGTTTTAAGACTAGATACAGCGTTTTAAGATTTGCAAAGTGCTTTAACTTTACTGGAGTAGAAGTGTTATCTCCATTTTAAAAGGAAATTTATTGATTTACCCTTGGTAATGCAGCTAAATTTGAACTGGGGTTTCTCATTACTGCATGTCCAGCACTTCACTATATTAAAGCAAAATACATCCATTGAATGGATCACTAAAAGTTTCTGTTACATAGCATAAAGTATAAAGTAGATCATAGGATTTAAAGTTAGAAGAGATTTTAGAAATCATTTGATCCAACTCTTATTTTACAGGAGAAACTTCAGCTTTTAGAAGTTAAAGGATTTACCCAAGGTCAATATTGCCCAAGGCAATAAACATGATTCAGACCTAGTGCTTTTCTTATAATAGCATGATACCTTTCTTAAACATACTGCTTGGGGCAGCTAGGTGGCACAGTGGATAGAGCCCCAGCCCTGGATTCAGAAGGACCTGAGTTCAAATCCGGCCTCAGACACTTGATACTTACTGTGTGACCCTGGGCAAGTCACTTAACCCCAATTGCCTCACCAAAAGCAAAAACAAAACACCATACTGCTTATCATACTTAACTAAAAATTACCAGTTGTTATTTTTTGGAAACTGGATAACTTCTTTTGGTGTTATCACAGAGTTACTTCTGTGTCATATGTTGAACTACTACTAGGGTTATATGTTGATTTACTAGAGTCCCTATCAACTTGGATTCTGTGATTATTTTTTTCAGATGAGAGAATTTGACCTTTTTTGAATGCTTTTTTTTTTTTTTTTGGTGAGGCAATTGGGGTTAAGTGACTAGCCCAGGGTCACACAGCTAGTAAGTGTTAAGTGTCTGAGGCCAGATTTGAAGTCAGGTACTCCTGACTCCAGGGCTGGTGCTCTCTCCACTGCGCCACCTAGCTGCCCGGTTTTGAATGCTTTCTTGAATCAGTTTTGTGAATCACCAAAAAGGGAACTACATTTTCACTTTTACGTCTTACTCTGTAACCTTCTGATGCGAGACAGTGTGACCTCCCATAATGTAGATTTTAAGGTTTCTTTCTCTGGATTAATAGGGATTGCTGCAGTAGGGTGTATAAAGACAATGCATCTGGCATCTAGTGATATTTGCCACATAAGTATGATATTGTTTGAGTGGCTGCTTTATTTATGTTTTTTAAAGTTTTAATGTTAGTTTTGGTTTCTTCTGTAGCTGATGAGTGCAACACTTAGAGAACGATTAAAGAAAACAAGAAGTTCATTTAATTCCTGTCATGCTGTGGCTAAACGTCTTAAAGTAGATACTGAAAATAACTCCACCACTTCAAAGGAAGCAACATCTTCCACTGGTGAAAGCTGTTCTGAGTCTCTGGAAAACTGTAAAAACATGGAAAAATCCTCTGAAGAAGATCTGTCTTTGAAAGACTGCTTAAAGGATGTCGATGATAGAAGCAAGCCCCTCGTCATAAATACTATGCCAGATAATCTCCCCCAGATGGTTTCAGAAGGATATAATGCTGGCAAGCAAGGATTGCTTGAAGAAAAGATGAAATTGTTGAAGCAAATTCAAGAGAAGGAAGAGCTTCTTCGAAGGCTAAAATTGACCAAAATGTATAGGTCAAAGGTAAGAACTTTGAGATTGGCTGCCCAAATATGTAACATACTCATGTGCCGTATTTATTAGGGGATATGACTTTTGATAGCCTTATTTAGAGCAGATAAACTGCTAGAAGCCCACATCTCTCAAATCTTGTACTTGGAAAGTTGATTTTTTTGAATGAACCTTAAATGTACAAGTTGATATTTATTCCTATTAAAGGTCATTTTATTAGATCTTTCCTAACATTCTAACTAGTTAGAGCCAAATGTTCCATCATTTGCAGCTTTGTAATTTATCTGTAAATTTGATAAATCTACCATCTTTGCCTTCATTGAGTCATTGAAAAAAGTGTTGAAAAGCACTGGGCCAAGGCCAGATTCCTGGGTCCACCTCTAGAAATCTTCATCTAAGTTGACATCAAACCTAAATTCACTATGCCCATGTGTTGGGACAGGCCTAATGCTACCACCCTCTTAGTTCAGGTTCAGTTTGGGGATGAAATGAAGCACTCATAAGTCACTGAACAGTTTACAAAAGGAGGTTTCCTTAGCCCAGACAGCAAGGTTATACAGCAAAGAGGCAGTGACACTTAGATTCTAGAGACATCCTCCCTCATCTCAGACCCACCTCCACCCTCAAGTGGAAATGTGTTGGGTTAGCTTGGCATGGTGTGGTGATTTGCTCACCCTTTTGATATGCATCAAGTCTGAAGGGCCCCAAATTCATTCTGGGTAGGATCTTTTTATGCTCTTAGGTGACCAGGAAGCTCTGTCAGGGGAGAACGATGTCAACCAGGTCACTGGAACAATTTTGTTAGCTTTTAGGGAAAACCTGTCAGGAAACCAGGGAACCCTGGTCCTATCACATCATGATAAAATTATTTAACCTATTTTTTTTTTTTAAGTGAGGCAGTTGGGGTTAAGTGACTTGCCCAGGGTCACACAGCTAGTAAGTGTTAAGTGTCTGAGGCCAGATTTGAACTCAGGTACTCCTGACTCCAGGGCCGGTGCTCTATCCACTGCACCACCTAGCTGTCCCCCATTTAACCTATTCTTAATCCACTTTTTTATCCAAGCCACACTTCTCAATCTTGTCGATTCTTTTAGTATTATCCTAGATTTAAATCACTCAGAGCCTGGGTACTTAAATTTACCAAATTTAGGAGCTCTCTTACTTATCTTAGGGTCAACTCTTATTTGCTTGGTTTTTTGGGTTTTTTTGCCCTTTCTAATCCAATGTCCATTCTTGGCATAGGGGGAAAAAGCATTAAAAGAGTTGAGTAAGGTCTCTTGATCCCTTTGTCCTTTACTGTCCCATGTCCTTTCTCTGATGTTCATATTGAACCTTCTTTATTCTTCCTCATTAGTTTATCTAAACATTTTCTTATTGTCACCCACAGCTTTCCTCACTAGCTTCTGTTCATTCTGAACCTTAGTGCCTCGGATACTAATCTTACTAGTTTGTGCCTGGCTTTTATACTCATCCTCAGTTATGTGGCCATGCTTTGTGACCTTCTGTATAAAGCTTTAAAAATCTAAGTAGCTCCAAATGGGTCTCTTTAGCCAGTTCCCTTTTTTTTCTCACTCAAACTAGTTAGGTTTGTGCTTTCAGTATTTTCATTCTTGAGAGCTTTCCATCCCACTTGTACTCATTTCCTCTATAGGGTTTTGTTTGTTCGTTTTGGAGGGGCAATGACTTGCCCTGTGTTACATAGCTAGTAAGTGCCAAGTGTCTGAGGTCGAATTTGAACTCAAGGCTTCCTGAATCCAGGGCCAGTGCTTTATCCACTGCACTACTTAGCTGCCCCCTCCTCTATAGGGCTTTAATCCATTTGTTCACTGTTGAAAACTTTTCTACAGATTGCTGTAAAATTCTTGTCTTCTGTTTTTGCTGAACTATAGGGTAGGGATCTTAACCTGGTTTTCTTTTTTGAGAACAAATTATAGGATTGAGTGGTGACTTTCCTCCAAAGTTCCCATTATACAACTCTTCTTTATTGATCTGAATCAGATTCAGAATGACAGCTCCCTGGTTGGTTACCTATATTTTTGTGAATTTGAATATAAATATTGGAGGCTGTAAATTATTGGCTCCTCTCTTGGATTTGTTCCCTCTGAAAATACTGGAAATCTATACTTTAATTCTTCCTATGTGGAATTTTGTTAGAATTTTTTATTAATGCATTTTGTTTTTTACTTCATTTCTAGATATTATCTTAGAATGAGCCTTCTCTTGTCATATTTCATTCTCAGTTATCAAGAAAAGAGTAAGCAAAATTTTCTCATGCTTGTTGGCAGAGTGAAGACAACTGTTAAAAATATTTAAATTCAAGGCTAAAAAGAGAACAGAAAGATCATCTAGTGAGCATGTATGTATTAATATATTCTATGCATTGTACTAAATGGTGGGTGTGTAAAAATAGTAAACAAAGTCAGTCAGTAAGCATTTTTGATTGCCTGCTGTGTACCAGTCACTATGCTAAGTGCTAGCTATACAAAGTAGTGCAATAGACTCTCAAGAAGCTCACAGTCCATTGGGAGAGTCCTCGTGCAAACGACTGTGTACAAACAAGTTTTATACGGAATAAATTGGAAATAACCAACAGAGGCAGAGATGAGGAGGGAGGGCATTGCAGGCATGGGGAATAGCCATTGAAAATGCCCAGGGCCGAGAGATGGCTTGTTCAAGGAACAGCAGGGAAGCTAATGGCACTGGATCAAAGAGAATGTGATGAGGAGGAAGATAGAAGAAGACTGGAAAGGTAGGAGAGGGCTAGGTTAGGAAGGGCTTTGATTTTAAAAGAGGATTTTGGATTTAATTCTAGAAGTGAGAGGAAGCCACAGGAGTTTATGGAAAGCAGTCCTGCTGACAAGCTATTGTCAGATTGTCCACTTTGCTTCCTGCACAACTCTCGTGAGCTCTTTCCTTGGCCATAGACGTGACGACTAATTTCTTTCTTGTTGCTCTAATTTAAGTTGTCACCCATGTCCAAATCATGTGCCCATTTGGAATTTATCTTGGTAAGTGTAAGATATTAGTCTCTACCTCATTTCTTCCAAACTGTTTTCCAGTTTTCCTAACAATCTTTGATGAATCAGGAGTTTGTAAGGCCTAAAATTCTGTGATGTCTAAAAAATCTAATGTGTGGTCGCCTTAAATTAGAAGCTTTAGCACCAGTCTTTGGGCATTAAGCATTTATTAAAGTATATTAGGGGTTAGGAAAGAGAGATTGAGGAAAAACAGCTTTCATCTCCTTATCTAAGAGAGAGACTGTCCCTGCCGCCAACAGTCGGTTCCTGAATGAAAAGACCCAGATCCTCTGCTGCTTCTCCCAGAAGCCCCCTGTGAAACAGGAAGCAGGGCTATCCTCACCCACAGCTCCAAGCTAATTGGCTGGTAGCACTGATTGACAAGACTAACAGGTGGTTCTATAGGTGTAACTTCTGGATGCCAGGCAACTTCCTGATGGCAAGTCACATGTTTTGGGGTGGTGGGGGTGCTCTGATTCTTACAATGTCCCCCTTGGCAGGATGGTGGTGCTCCAATTCTCACAGGTTCTTGTCCCAAGAGCTGGAATCTTTGAATTTGTCAAACATTAGGTTACTCTGCTGATTTGCTTCCGTATTTTGCATACTGTTCCATGATTAAACTTTCCATTTCTCATATAGTACTAAATTGTTTTGACAGAGCTTTGTAGTATACTTGGAGATCTGGTACCTCTAGTAAAGCAAAAACATGACACAGCAGCCATGTCTAACAGTGTATGGAACATTTACACCCACAGTCCACTACTTCATTATCAAAAAGAGGGGGAGATTAGCTTCCTCATCTCTTTTCCTTGGCTGAGCTTATCATTACAGTTACTCAAGAGTTTAGCTTTGTATTATTGTTCCTTTTTTTTGTTTATGTTTTTGTAGTCGTTTTGTATATTGTTCTCCTGCTGACTTTATCAATTCACACAAGTCTTCCCATATTTCTTGTTTTTTACTTCAATTTTATTTTCACCTCCAAATTCCTTCCCTCCCCATATAGAGAAAGCAAAAAAAATAAAACCTGTTACAAACATAGGCTTCTCTATTAACCATGTCCAAATATATCTGTCTGTCTCTCTGTCTGTCTCTCTGTCTACCTACCTACCTATCTATATCTGCACTCTGAGTCTACCAACTCTCAACCTGGAGGTAGGTACGTGTTTCAGCATGAGTGTCAGATTTTGTGGTTGGTTATTATGTTGATTACCTTTTAAGCCTTTCAGATTTTTGATGGTCCTTACAATATTGTTGTAAACTGGGAGGGGGGAGAGAGGGAGTGTGTGTGTGAGAGAGAGAGAGAGAGAGAGATTTCATTGGAATTTTTTTTGTCCTACATGGTACACAGAAAAATTCTTTAAAACATTTACACTTGCACAAGTATAATGTTCCTTGCCTCTGTGCTTTTCAATTATTGTGGCTAAATTGGGTTTAAAAAAAATTATTGCTTATATATATATATGGCGATTGCACCCCTTTTGGCAGTAAGTATTTATTATTAATTAATATTGAATATCAGTAAAGAATTGACTGCATGGCAGTTTGACAGAAGCAGAAGATCTCAGAGGACTCATGCTGTCTCTCAGAGTTCTCTCAAGCAGAGTTCAGAGAGCAAGCATCAAGAGACAGCATTTAAGCCAACCTCTCATCCTCCCATGGTCAAAAAGCTTTTATTATCTTTTGATAGCTGTGGGGCGTTATACACTGATCGAAGCTAATTGGTTATAGCCTCGTTCAGCTCCATTGATTGACATGACTGGGGCGGGGGTGTCCAGAGAGGGTAAATTCCAGCATTAGGTGCTTCTTCCCTAAACCGCCGAATCAATCTGCATTCCTTTTGTTCACCTGGGCTCATCCCAGGCAGGATTTAAAACTTCCTCCTAAGAATTGAACTTTCTGGGATGAGGGGGAGAGAGCAGCTAAAACTGGGTCTCTGGGTCCCCAACAAATTCATTATTAATAATTATTTTCTCACAGCTGTTCTTAAGGGACCCTCCTACCATTAGGTAGGACTTCTCAAGCTGAGCAGCAGGGTGAAAAGTTGTGGTTATACAGTTCTTCAACAAGGGGCCAAAAGTATCAGTCTTGTAGAATATGGGCTTAGTTACCGGGGATATAAGTTTCTGAGCCAGTAGTTCAGGAATAGGAGACAGCGTTCAGATTAGAATCAGAAGTTGGCACTAAAGTTCAGTGTACAGTGAAATTGCTGTGGCCTTGAGATGGTCAAGATTAGGTACTGGACTCTGCTCTTTCAGAATTTGCCCTCATTCAAACAGGCAAGCTAGTTGCACTATCAGTATTAGGCCTGTCTCCAAGAATTTAAAGGCTCCTGGGTTATGCAGTTTCTCAAGTCTGTCATTCTCTTTTTTAGCTCATATAGTGATTTGAAGAGATTCTCTATCATACACTGACACGTTTCTTATTTCTTCTTTGGGAGCTTTCATCCCAATATCCTAATTTCATCTTTTAAAGGCTTTGTTACTCGTTTGATGAACAATTCAGGAGTTTCTTGCTAATTTGATTATCTTTGGGGAGACACCAGAATTTGTCTTTCTTTTTCAAATGTTTACTTTCTTTTAGCACATACTGTTGATTATATGGTGTCCTTTTCTGGAATGTTTGTTCAGTTTTCCTTCTTTCAAAGGATTATAGCTTTTGAACTGGAAGAGACCAAGGTTCATTAAGTCTACCCCTCTCTTTTTATAGGTGAGAAATCCAAATCCCAGAGAGGTCAAGTGACTTACCCAGGGACATACAGCTATTGAGTGTCTGAGACACTGGAGGAACTGAGGAACTCTGGTCTGACTCCCAAAGTCATCCCATGTGACAAATAGGTTTTTTTTTTTTTTTAGTGAGGCATTTGGGGTTAAGTGACTTGCCCAGGGTCACACAGCTAGTAAGTGTTAAGTGTCTGAGGGGGGATTTGAACTCAGGAACTCCTGAATCCAGGGCCGGTGCTTTATCCACTGCGCCACCTAGCCGCCCCTACAAATAGTATTTTTTAGAAAGGAAAAAAAAGTCAGCACAACTGATTGGCACATTGAAAAAGTCCCAAAAGGTGTGCAGTGTGTAACTTCTGTGAACTTGCCACTTCCATGAAGATGTAGGTTAGAAGTGTCTTCTCATCTCTTCATTCAAGTCCTGCACTGTGCTTTTTCACACTCCTCAATTTCACATGTTAGAACCCCTTAAAGGCTAAATTAGCATCTATCTACTTATATTCTACTAGAAGGCCCCAGGATGTAAACAGGCACATTCCCTGAGGGCAGGAAGATTTTTCTTTTTGTCTTTGTATGCCCAGTGTTTAGTAAAGCTTTGTTGGATTGGATGGTTTGGGGCTTTTTTTTTTTTTATTTTGAACCCTTATCAGAATTAACTATTCCTTGGAAAAATGGAAGAAGTAAAAGAGTAGAAGGATATTTCTTGAGTCTTCTCTTCTACACTACCTTGTATTTAACCACTTTGTGTGTGTTTGTACTTATTAACTTTATATTTATATATATGCTGTATATATGTGTGTTATGTGTGTGTATATATATACACATATATACACACACACAATACACATGTATTATATGTACTTGTATCCCCCTTTCAAATATAAGCTCCTTTTGAGTAGGGGCTTTTTCATATTTGTATCCCCAACACAGTGCTTGGTACATAATAAGCCCTTCCTAAATAAATACTTGTTGTTCGAAACATAGACCCAAGGGAACCAACTACCTTAATACCTTTAACATATATTTTTCAAAATTATAATTAGACATAACATACTCATAATTTTGTTTTCTACTTCAGAATAACCTTTCCCAGTTACAATCATTGATAAAGAAGTGGAGAAATAGTAGCCAGCTGTTGCTTTATGAGCTGCAATCAACCTTGTCTGTGGAGAACAAGAAACTAAGCCTTACTCAGCTGATAGACAACTATGGATTAGAAGACCAGTTACTACATTACAACAGAGCCGAAGAAGAATTTACAGATTTTTAATTCAGATTATTTTCAGAAATCTGCTTTTGAGAAAGGATAGCTGAACTCATAGATATTTCTGAATATCAACAAAAAGATACTCCTAAAGAAAGCATAAAAAATTTATTATGGTTTAAATTGATTGGAACAGTACATTACTGTGATGAAATAAAATTTAGACCATGTAAGTCCTGTGAGAATTTGAGTTAAAGGAAAAAATGAAAATGAAAGCATGCTTCTAAAACAGTCTGGATTATTTCTGTCGATTGATATTAATAAATTGTTTGTTAAATTATTTTAATATTACAAACATGTCTAAAGCCAGACTTATCTCCAAATCCCTGTTTCTATTAATAGTACCGTTTTATTCATTAAACACATTTGGACTTTCATTTTGAGTATTCTAATTCCCTTACCTTTTGTATCCAGTCTCTCCTCAGAGTTTGTCTCTTGAAACCAATTCCCTTTTGTTTTTTGTTTTTTGTTTTTTAGTGAGGCAATTGGGGTTAAGTGACTTGCCCAGGGTCACACAGCTAGTAAGTGTTAAGTGTCAAGTGTCTGGGGCCGGATTTGAACTCAGGGACTCCTGAATCCAGGGCCGGTGCTTTATCCACTGCGCCACCTAGCTGCCCCGAAACCAATTCCCTTTTACATGCTCAGTGCCACTATTCTACTTTAAGCTTTCATTTCTAACCTGGACTGTTGACATTTATTTCTAAAACACAGCTGTGAATATGTCACTCTCCTCTGAAACTAATAGTTTCTAATAACCTGCTGAATAAAGTCTTAAATAAATTTGGCATTTTAGGTTCCTAACTTTATCTTCTACTCCCCTCATTCCTTTGAATGTGACCTGCATTTTTGCTTGTTTCTTTTTGTTGTTATTATTCAAATCTTACTCAATCCAATACTAAATTACATTAAGACTTCCTTGAACTCACAAGCCAGAAGTCATCTCTTTCCCTTCTCTGAACTCTTAGAATTTCTCATAGCAGCTATATATTTCTTTGTATTATAATTATGTGTTTTTTTTCCCCATTCTGGATTGTAAGTTCATTGAGAGAAGGGACTATATTCATATCTGGTCTTAGCTTAAGAGGGGCCCCTGCTTCTCTGTAGCCACAAGAACTAGGAGTCCCCTTGGCCCTAAAATTGCATCCAAGGTATTAAGTGAGTTTGTTGAATGGAATCTATATGATCCTCTTAACAAGTGGGGTTTCATTGGCATAGTAAACTTGCTCTGCAGGTCAGCACTCTGTCACTTGTTGTCTTATAGTTGCCTAGTGCATTGAGAGCTTTAAGTGGTTTGTCCAGGGTCATACAGCCTGTATATGTTAAAAATGGGGCTTAAATTTGGCTTCCTGGTTACATGGCTGGCTCTGTATCCATTATACCACAGCTTCTTAAGAACTAGGGATCACAACCCTGTATGGGGTTAAGTAACTGAATGTGGGGGTCACCAATAATTTGGCAAAAGTAAAAGGTTTTGTGTACCTATATACCCAGGGCCATATAAAAATTTCTTGGGTGAAAAGAGGTTGCAAGTGGAAAAAATTTAAGAAGCCCTGCATTATGCTATGGTTAAGTACAATTCCACTGAGAACTTTGCACTGATAACTCCTTGTGGCATGGAGATAGATTTGGGGTTCTTGCAGACCTTATATGGGCCCTAGCAGGTCCTACACCAATTTGAAAAGGCTTTAAATCTTATCCGTACTTAGCTAAAGACGAAGAAGCTCATCATTACCTTGACTTCAGGGCATGGGGAATCATATTTAACAACTAATATCTTGGGGAGATTGTTTTCCTCCTTTGAAAGCCCTAAGTTCTCTGTCCCACTCCTCTGCACCTCCACACCTCCCTTCTCCATTTTTTTCTTTCTTGATGAAATTAAATGAACTCTTTTTCATCTTGATCAGCCCATCCCAACTTTGTAAGGAATTTAAAGTGGTGAAGCTCACTGCGTTCTCAAACTTGGATGGAGACGATCCCTTTGTCTAGACTGGAAGGCCTCTCCTCCAGGGAGGGGTCACTCAGCCCACCTGTTGAAAAGGGTATATGCATCCTTTGAATTGATAACCCAAGGCTGGGGGCCGTCTGGTATAGCCTTTCATTTTCATATAAAGCAGCCTTCCCTTCAAATCCCTTGCCTGCCTATGTTAAAACAGTATATAAACCTCCACAATCTGTTACCTAGCAATAGGCTGGATAGTTGGATAGTACCTGGGATCATGTTAAATTTTCTTCCCTGCTTCATTGCCTTTCTCTGGTTTCATTTTAGGAGGAATGGGATTTAAATCTGGAGAACTGGCCTTTGTGTTCTCAGGTCTTCCCCTTTGGGGAAAAAATCTAAATTCCATTAAGAGAGTGGTTGCCTTGGTTTACAAGTATAATGACATTTTTGACAACTTTTCAAGGCAATTATAGTGGCTCTGTTATATCAAAGGACTATCCACAATGAGGAGAAACCATGGATCCTTAAAAAATGGTACAGATTTTTATGTATTTGCTTTCATGTGTATGCTTCCTGAACTCCCTTACTGAACACATCAAGACTATTGTATATACTGTTAGTATGATGGGGGGGGGGGAAATGAGGGTTAAGTGACTTGCCCAGGGTCACACAGCTGATAAGTGTCAAATGTCTGAGGCCAGATTTGAACTCAGTTACTCCTGAATTCAGGGACAGTACTTTAAGCACTGCGCCACCTAGCTGCTTGTGTTAGTATGATTTCAAAAGAAGAAAGCAATAGGTTAACAAGTAACAATAATACATTTTATTCTAACAAAACCAAACTCATGAATAGTATAAGATGTTATAATGAATCCAGGCTCCAGTTGTAGTCTATTAAGGAAGAGTTAATATTTTTTAAAAAGTGGTCAATTTACCTCATTGTTGGTTGAACGAGGCCTAATGTGTTTAATATTTTTTGAAAAATTGCCTTGAAGTGCAGCCAAGATGGCAGAGAAAATTCAGAAATCCTAATATTCCCCTCCAAAACACTTGAATGCCTCACATTGAATTCTGGAGCAGCAGAGACAACAGAAGGTTGATGTGAGATAATTTCCCAGCCTAAAACAACTTAGGAAGTCTGCGGGAGAAGTTACAATGGGGTCGGGGTCAGACTGGAGTACATGAGGTGGTAGCACTAATGGCTGGTTCTGGAGGTGTGGCTGCAGCAGCAACAGCTTCAGGAGCTCTCAGCCCAGAGATGGTAAGGAGGTCAGACAATTGGTCAGAGAAATTACAGGGGACTTTTTCCTGGATGGCACCTGGGTACAGGGTCTGATGCTGTTTGACAACCTTATATGCCGTTCTGGGTTTTGGTTTCAGGTAGAGAGAAGTGCTTATGGTCAATCACAAGGGAGCAAGAGCCCTTGGATGTAATTTTAGGACCAAGAGGAGTGCTAACTCTTGTGGCTACAGAGAAACAGGGGCTTTTCCTAAGTTAAGACCAGAGGGCAGACCAGGAGAGCAGTGACTATACCTCTCCCTGAATCACCCCATGTTGGAAATACCAAAAACTTGCAGACTCCCAGAACTAGCTCTGAAAACAGCAGCAAGAAAAAACCTGGAGCTTGGGACAGTGCCTCCCCACCCTGTGGTGAGCAGAGCCCAACTTTAACAAAATTCAACAATTCAAAAAGGCTAGAAAAATGACAACAACAACAAATAACTTGTGGCAGGGAAGACTTAAAATACAGAAGACAAGTGAAAATAGCTAAAAACAAAGCCTCAAAGGAGGGAAAAGGGCTAATTGGAGACAAACCCAACAAGAATTCCTAGAAGAGTTAAAGAGAGAGATGAGAGTGGTAGAGGAAAAAATTAAGAAATGAGAGTGATACAAGAAAATTATGAAAAGAGAATTAACAGCTTGGCAAAAGAAACAAAAAATACTGAAGAAAATAACACCTTAAAAAACAGAATTAGCCTAATGCTAAAAGAGGTACAAAAATTCACTGAAGAAAAAGAACTTAATCAGAATAGGCCAAATGAGGGGAAAAAAGGTACACAAGCTCACTGAAGAAAATAATTTCTTAAAAATTAAAATTGGAGGGGCAGCTAGGTGGCGCAGTGCATAGAGCACCGGCCCTGGAGTCCGGAGTACCTGAGTTCAAATCCGACCTCAGACACATAACATAACACTTACTAGCTGTGTGACCCTGGGCAAGTCACTTAACCCCAATTGCCTCACTAAAAAAAAAAAAAAAAATTAAAATTGGGCAAGTGGAAACTAATGACTCCGCAAAACAATAAAACTGAGTCAAAAGAATAAAAAAATAGAAAATGTAAACTATCAGAAAAATAGCTAACAAGGAAAATAGGTCAAGGAAAGACAATTTAAGAATTAATGGACTACACTTATATAACATATCAAATTGCTTACCTTTTTAAGAAGAGGGGAGGAAGAAAAATTTGAAATTCAAAATTTTGTAAAAAGGAATGCTAAAGGGGGCAGCTAAGGTAACACAGTGGATAAAGCACCAGCCTTGGATTCAGGAGGACCTGAGTTCAAATATGGCCTCAGACACTTGACACTTACTAGCTGTGTGACCCTGGGCAAATCACTTAACCCTCACTGCCCCCCCCCCCCAAAGGAATGATACAAATTGTCTTTATTATTTGAAAAAATACTATTAAAAATTATTGTACTACCCAGGACCTCTATGAACACAACTACCAAACACTCTTCTCACAAATCAAATCAGATCTAAATAATTGGAAAGATATCAATGGCTCATGGATAGGCAGAGCTAATATAGTAAAAATGACAATACTGCCTAAATTAATTTACTTATTCAGTGCCATACCAATCAGACTACCTAAAAATTATGTTATAGAGCTAGAAAAAATAATAACAAAATTCATCTGGAAAAACAAAAAATCAAGAATATCCAGGGAAATAATGAAAAAAAATTCACAGGAAGGTGGGTTAGCGGTACCAAACCTGGAGCTCTACTATAAAGTGGCAGTCATCAAAACTATCTGGTACTGACTAAAAAATAGAGTGGTAGATCAATGGAATAGGCTAGGCTCAGGAAATGCAGTAGTAAATGACACTAGTAATGTAGTGTTTGATAAACCCAAAGACTCCAGCTTCTGGGATAGGAACTCAGTATTTGACAAAAACTACTGGGAAAACTGGAAGACAGTATGGCAGAAATTAGGCATAGACCAACATCTGACACCTTATACTAAAATAAGGTCAAAATGGATACATGATTTAGATGTAAGAGGTGATACCATAGGTAAATTAGGAGAGAAAGGAATAGTCTACCTATCAGATCTTTGGAAAGGAAAACAGTTTATGACCAAACAAGAGATAGAGTATATTATAAAATGCAAAATGGATGATTTTGATTATATTAAATTAAAAAATTTTTGTACAAACAGAAGCAATGCATCCAAAATTAGAAGGGAGGCAGAAAGCTGGGAAATAATTTTTGTGGCCAGTACTTCTGATAAAGGCCTCATCTCTACAATATATAGGGAACTAAATCAAATGGTCAAAGGATATGAACAGGCAGTTTTCTGATGAAGAAACCAAAGCTATCTATTCCCATATGAAAAAATGCTCTAAATCTCTAATGATTAGAGAGATGCAAATTAAAACAACTCTGAGGTACCACCTGACACCTATCAGATTGGCTAAAATGACAAAAAAGGAAAATAATAAATGTTGGAGAAGCTGTGGGAAAATTGGAACACTAATTCATTGTTGGTGGAGCTGTGAACTGATCCAACCATTCTGGAGAGCAATCTGGAATTATGCCCAAAGGGCGATAAAGCTGTGCATACCCCTTGACCCAGCAATTCCACTTTTAGGTCTTTTTCCCAAAGAAATCATGGAAAGGGGAAAGGGACCCACATGTACAAAAATATTTATAGCTGCTCTTTACGTGGTAGCAAGGAATTGGAAGTTGAGGGGGTGCCCATCAATTGGGGAATGGCTGGACAAGTTGTGGTATATGAATACAATGGAATACTATTGTGCTGTAAGAAATGATGAGCAGGAGGAGTTCAGAGAAACCTGGAGGGTCTTGTGTGAGCTGATGATGAGTGAGATGAGCAGAACCAGAAGAACATTGTACACAGTATCATCAACATTGAGTGTTGATCTACTGTGATGGACTATATTCTTCTCACCAATGCAATGGTACAGAAGAGTTCCAGGGAACTCATGATAGAAGAGGATCTCCAAATCCAAGAAAAAAAAAAAAAAGAACTGTGGAGTATAGATGTTGAATGAACCATACTATTTCTTTTGTTTTTGGTGCTGTTTTTTTTTTCTATTTTGAGGTTTTTCATCATTGATCTGATTTTTTCTCTTATAACAGGACTAATGCAAAAATAGGATTAATGTTATGTGTATATATATGTGTGTGTGTAGATATATATCTATATATATGTATATGTATATAGATATATAGATATAACCTATATCAGATTACCTGCTGTCTAGGGGAGGGGGGAGGGAGGGGAGGGAGGGAGAAAAATCTGAAATTGTAAAGCTTGTATAAACAAAAGTTGAGAACTATCTTTACATGTAATGGAAAAAATAATATACCTTATATGTAAAAAAAAAAAGAAAATTATTGTACTACCCAAAAGTCATGATAAAAAAATAGCCTGGACATAATATTTCAAGAAATTATAAAGGAAAGTTGTCCTGATATTCTATAATGAGAGGGTAAAATAGAAATCGAAAGATTCCACCAATCACCTCCTGAAGGAGATCCCAAAATGAAAATTCCCAGGAATAATATAGCCAATTCCAAAGCTCCCAGTCAAGGAGAAAATACTGCAAGCAGCCAGAAACAATTCAAACATTATGGAGCCACAGTCAGTATCACATGAAATTTAGTGCCTTCTATGTTAAAGCAGAGGAGGGCTTGGGATATGATACTCCAGGGGCAAAGGAGCTAAGATTACAACCAAGAATCACCTATCCAGCAAAACTGAGTATAATCCTTCAGGGGGGAAAAATGGATATTAAATGAAATAGACTTTTTTTTTTTAAATGAAAGAGACTTTCAAAATTTCTGATGAAAAGACCAGAAGCACAAAAAATACTGGGGGAAAAAACCCAAAAAACCTTAACAAGTAAAATAAGCCAAATGGGAAAAAAGGTCCAAAAGCTCACTGAAGAAAATAACTATTTAACAATTAGAATTGGGCAAGTGGAGGCTAATGACTCCATGAGACAAAGAAACAAAAAAACAGTTGAGAATGAAAAAAAAGAAAATGTGAAATATCTCATTTGAAAAACTGACCTGGAAAATAGATCAAGGAGAGATAATTTAAGAATTATTGAACTAGCACAAAGCCATTAAAAAAAAGGCCCGGAAATCATGTTTCAAGAAATTATCAAGGAAAAGTGCCTTGATATCTTAGACACAGAGAGTAAAATAGAAATGGAAAAAATCCACTGATTATCTCTTGAAAGGGATGCCAAAATTAAAATTCCCAGATATATTGTAGCCAAATCCCAGAGCTTCCAGGTCAAAGAGAAAATACTTCAAGTAGCCAGAAAGAAACAGTTCAAGTATTGTGGAGCCATGGTAAAGATCACACAATATTTAGTGGCTTCCACATTAAAAAAGAAGACTTGGAATATGATGTTCTAGAAGGGAAAGGAGGTATAAGAATAACCTACCCAGCAAAACTGAATGGGGAAATGGATATTTAATGAAATAGAGAACTTTCAAGCATTCCTAATTAAAAAAAAAAAAACGAAGGTAGATGAAGAGTTGACATTCAGACACAAGACTCAAGAGAAGCATAAAAAGGTAAATATGAAAGAGAAATTATAAGGGATGCAATAAAGTGAATTTTTTACCTCTTTTACCATTAGGCCAATTCTGTTTTTGAAGGTATTTTCTTTGGTATTTTGTGTGCCTCTTTTACCAAGCTGTTAATTCTCTTTTCATAATTTTCTTGCATCACTCTCATTTATTTTTCCTCTACCACTCTTATCTCTTTAACTCTTCCTAGAATTCTTGCTGGGCTTATGTCCTGTTAGCCTTTTTTTGAGGCTTTGTTTATAACTGTTTTCACATTGTTATTTTCTGAGTTTTGTCTTAGTCTTCCCTGTTACTACTTTGGGGGGGGGGGTGGGGGGAGTAATGAGGGTTAAGTGACTTGCCCAGGGTCACACAGCTAGTAAGTGTCAAGTGTCTGAGGTCGGTTTTGAACTCAGGTTTTCCTGAATCCAGGGCCAGTGTTTTATCCACTGCACCACTTAGCTGCCCCCCCCCAGTAGCTTTTTAATGATTTTGTTTGTTTTCTTTTTTATTTTTCCAGCTATTTGTGGGGATATAGGTACATTAAGGAACTGTTGGTGGAGTTGTGAACTGGTCCAATCATTCTGGAGAACAAAAGGAACTATGCCAAAAGGTTTATAAAACTATACATACCCTTTGGCCCAGCAATACCACTACTAGGTCTGTATCCAAAAGAGATAAAAGAAAAAGAAAATATTTATAGCAACTCTTTTTGTGGTGGCAAAAAAATGGAAACAGAGGAGATGTCCATCACTTGGGGAATGGCTGAACAAGTTGTGGTATATGATTGTCAGTAACAGCAATGTTAAAAGGCTATCACTTGTAAAAGACTTAGTTATTCTGATCAATACAATGATCTAAGACAATTTGAAAGGACTTGGGTTGAAAATTGCTATCTACTTCCACAGAGAGAACTGATGAACTCTAAGGGCAAACTGAAGTATGATTTTCTCATTTTATTTTTTTGCTTTTTTTATTTTGGTAACATGACTAACCTGGAAATATGTTTTATATGATTTCACATGTATAATGTGTATCACTGCTTGCCTTCTCAGTGGGGTAGGGGAGGGATTTGTGGGAGGGAGAGAATTTTAAAAAAAGTTGAAAATAAATAAAAGATCAAAACAACAAAGAAACAAGCATTAGAACCCCAAAATGTTTATCCTTTAGATATGGGCAAAAAAAAAGTGTTCTCTTGTTTATCAAATAAAGAAAACTCACATTTTTCTATTTAAAAAAAAAAAGAAAAATTGATTTAATTTCTATACCATACTTGAGAAAGTCTCTTTTGGGTAAATGAATAAAATAGATCTTGTCCACTTCCCACTGATGTCTTTAAAATTTATTTTTTATTGATATCTTATGTTTTACTTCCCCTTCATTTTCCAATATACTCTCTCACCTCTCTCAGAGGATAATGAAAACAGTTCAGAAAACTAACCAACACATCATCTAATCTGACATAGACAGTTTTCCACATCCATAGTACCTATCACTGCAATGAAAGGATCCAGGTACATTCTGTTCTTTTGGGGCCCAGCTTCATCATCATTTCACAACATTCACTTGATTTGGTTCTTTCCAATGATATCGCTATAGTTATAGTGTAGACTGTTTTTGTGGCTCTGCTAACTTCGCTTTTTACCATAAAATAGAAATCTTTCCCTGCTTTTCTGTTTTTTTTTTCACATTCATCATTTCTTCCAGTGTAGCAATAGTCCACACCCACTTGAAACATATACTTTGTTTTCTGTTCTTCCCTGCTACAAAAAGTGATGCTAATATTTTTGGTATATATGGAAACTTTTTACCATTTACTGCCTTGATGCCTTTTACTGAGATCTCTGGGTTAAAAAGTGTGCACAATTAAATTTCTTTCTTAGCAGATCTGAGACACTGATAGGTTTTTTATTGAACACTTTTATTCATTAAGTACAGAATTTACATTTTTACAGTCTTTTGGGAATAGCTAAATAATTTCAATTAAGGGTAGATTTTAAGAAAAAACAAACCCCAGTATTTAGTTTTTCTCTCACTGAAGAAAAGGATTTCAAATGCCTGAGAACAGAGATTTCTTTATGATATCTGCTATCTTCTGCCTCACATATTTTGTCAGTATTTCTACATATGAATAAGTGCAGGAAATGTTTTCATTCTTAATCTTTCAACCTCTGCCTGTAAAATTGAAATTAGTTCATACTGCTCTTTTGAAATATCTATTAGCTTTTGTTGTTGTAATGTAGCCTCGTAACGTTCCCTGGAAATCTTTTCACAAGTCAGCTTAACCCCTGTTTAAAAACAACAACAGAAAAGTGGGATTACTGTCTAAAATATTGAAGAAATGTCATTTGTTATGACTGGATTAATAAAATTTTTAACTATATCAAGAATTTTGTGAACTGCTATAACAAAATGGTAAACTGCTGTGCAGCTTTTAAATCTGCCAACCAACTTTTTAACTATAGAAAGGTAATTTTGGGGGCAGTTAGGTGGTGCAGTGGATAAAGCACTGGTCCTGGATTCAGGAAGACCTGAGTCTGGCCTCAGACACTACTTACTAGCTGTGTGACCCTGGGCAAGTCACTTAACCTTCATTGCCCCACCAAAAAAAAAAAAAAGAAAAGAAAAGAAAAGAAAAGAAAAGAAAAAGAAAAGAAAGAAGGTTAATTTTATCATATCCCCTGGTTGGCAAAAATTGGCTTACCAATTGATTGACAGATGTGTTTTCTTTCAGCAATACACACCAACTCTTCATGTAGATTGCAGCTTAGAGCATAATTTGCTAAATCTTTTAGATTGTTGACTTTTCTCAGTTTCTTGAGTAACTGTTTTTGGGCTTCTACATCTTTTTTGTGAGTCTAAAAATTTTATAATGACAACATCATCCCCCCACCCAAGAAAACATGTTTGAAAAAGATGTTGTAACTTATGTGAGAATACTATTACAAAGCTTAACTATATTCTTATATATGTATGTATGTGTGTGTGTGTGTGTGTATATATACATATATATAAAATATATAAATTATCATTGACATAATATCAATCAAAATGCTCTGTATAACCCTGGAACTTGAAGCAATAAGAGTTCATATGACCCTGCAAGCTACTGTCCTGTGTCTCTTTTTTCTTTTCACTGCAAAATTTCTAGAAAGTTGCCCACACTACTTTCTACACTTATTTCCCAACCACTTTCATTCTTGTTCTCTTCCCTCTTCTCCCACCTCTACTCAAAAGGTTGCTAATAATCACTTTTCTTGTTCATTGTACTCCTTGACCTCTCTTCAACTTTTGACCCTGCTGATTAGCCTCTTTTGGATACTGCTGCTTCCTTTGGTATCTGTGATGTTTCTTTTTCTGCTTCTCTCCTCTTTTGTTCTGTCTCCCTGAAAGCATGGTTTATACTTTACCCCTTGGTCTTCTCTGTTCCCATAGGTTCAATTATGAACTCTATGCAGATTAGCAGACCTAATCTCTTCTGTACTCATAATCTCACATTGTCATTTGCCTGCTGGACATTTCCACCTGGATATAATTAATATCTTTAAGGTGGTAGAGAGTTTACTCCACCCCCAACCCACCCTCATTCACATTCCTTCCTAGTCACCCTGATTAGCCTCCTTGCTTTTGGTATTTTCCCCTCTTAGGCCTCCACATAGGAACTGCCAAATAATCTTCCTAAAATGATGTTGCTCCCATGCTAAAAACCAGCAATAATAACCAGAGCCTTCAGCAGCCCCTTTACTGCTTCTAAGACAAACTGAACTCAGGCTGGCATTTAAGGTCTTATCACAAAGACTGCCCTCCATACCTTCTACATTCTAGCTAAATTGGACATGCTACCTTTGGCTTCTGGGGGTTTTTTTCCCCTTATTGGCTTCATGCCTAATTTTCTTCCCAGAATCCTCATCTTTAGTACTTCACTTAGCTGCCTCTTCCATGAAACCTTACTTGCCACAGATTCCCTTGTGGCTATTTATAGGTAATAGATGGAATCTCCACCCCTTCCTACCCCCCACCCCCCACCCCAGTACATGCTCCTTGAAAGCAGGGATGGCTTTGTTTTTTGTCTTTGTCTCCCCAGCAACCAAGGACATTTTACATATTAGGTGCATCATAAATATTGAAGTGAAGTTAGATTCCTCATAATTAAAATTTCTAATTCATCCTGAAACCCATTACAAGTATTAATTTAAGGACATTTCATAATTTGTTTTCTATTTGGTAAGGTTGAATCTTACTTTATCTATAGAAGCAATAGTCTGCTCCATTAGAGAAATCTGGAAGCCAATCATGAGGTCATGATCTTCTTCTTGTAAGTACTAGGAGGAAGAAAGATCATATTAAAACAGATGTAAAGTTCACGTGGTTATTTTGCCTATTTTAATAAGCAGGTTATGGGTCATTCTGCTCTGTATTCAAAAATGCCGTTTGTTTGCCTTGACCTATTTCCACCTTCCTTAGATGTATGTCTAGTAATGGTGATGTGTATTTAACCATTTGCACTTGAATCTGTGTCCCTTGAGTCCTGGCCCTCATTTTCCACCATACTCTACTCTAGGATATCTTTAGAGTCTCAAGAAACTTACCATCTTGCGAGGTCACATGTGAGTGGGATGGGAAATACACCCACTGACCCCATAATCGAGACTCGAGGAGAAGGGAGGTCAAAACACTGATTTTATTTCTTTCGAAAGAAAGGTGCAGCACACTCACTGGGGCAACCAGGAGGTGTGACACACAGAAATATAAAACCAAGCAGTTTTTAATACCCTTTACAGACATCTATTTTAAGTAGGATATGGTAATTAGGTTGAAACTATATGTTCAGCAATAAATCCTTCTCCTAGGTCAGAGTGCTCCAACCTTAGCGGTCCAGCCATAGGTTATTTTGCAAAATTTCCTGTTTCAGCAAACATTCTGTCATGTCTGCATAATATCTCTGTGCAGACCCTATGAAGCAACTTTCAAGCTGATATGCCTATGTTTATCAGGGGGAATAGAAGCTTCCTGTTCTTTGAGAGAGAGAGAGAGAGAGAGAGAGAGAGAGGCAGGCTTCTAAGACCTTGAGATCAGATCACTAGGCCGAGGGGGGGGGGCATTTTCCCTCTCAGTAGAGGGCCATATCCATATATCCCTCTCACACGGATTCTGAAACTCACACCTCAGTACCCCCTGCCCCTGAGGCCCTTCCCTTCCTCTGATTGGAGAGGGTAGACAGTGGGCATTGGAGAACTCCTCCAAGATCCTCCATTTGAGGAGGGGGCAGGATGGCCATCTCATCATTTCCCCTATTGCTATACTCCTCTGGACTTCAACATGCCCCTAGGCCAGATACCTCTCCCCCATCTCCCCTTGACAGTTTCTTTTTATGTGTTGTCTTTGCTCCTAAAGAGTAGGAACTGGCTTTTGCCTATCTTCCCATCCCCAGGGCACATTACAGGGCCTGGGACATAGCAGGTACTTAATATTTATTTATTCACTGAATCTTACTTTCCTCTCACCCCACAAATATAATCAGTTGTCAAATCAAATCGGACTCCTCTCTGTTCACACAACTCCCGCTTTAGCTTATGCCCTCATCACCTCTTGCCTAGACCATTGCCATGGCCTCCTAATTGGTCTTTCAGCTTTCCAATCCATCCTCCTTCACACTAGTTACAAAAGATGGTTTTCCTTAAGTACAGATCTGACCATGTCACTTCCCTACCCAGTAAATTCCAGAAGCCTCCAGGATAAATTAGAGACTCTTCTATTTAGCTTTCAAATCCTTTCACGATCTTGCTCTAACCTTTTTGGCCTCATGTTACATTCCTTACTTTCTCTTATTCTGTGACTGGCCTTATCTGTTCTTCACATATGATACTCCATTTCCTATCTCCACACCTTTACAATAGTTGTTCCCCGCTCCTAGACGACCCTCCCTCTTCATTTTCACATATCAAATACCACCTAATATAAAATGAAGCCAATCTAGCTTTCCTTGCTAAAAGCGTACCTTTTAAACGATGGCGTATTTAACTACTTTGTATTTACTCTATATGTACATATTTACATAGGTATCTGCAGTCTACCTGGTTAGAATAGAAGTTACTTTTGAGTAGAGGTTGTTTCATTTACCGTATTTGTATCAGCCTGGCATATAGTAGGCACTTCATAAATACTTGCTGATTGATAATTATAGACTCAAAAAATTTTTTATAAAATGCTACTGGCTCCATGTGAATAATTTTTTAAAGTGATCTGTATTCAAAAGAGTAACTTACCATCTGATGAGCTCTTGAAAAAAACAGCATCTGAACATCCCAAGCCTTTTGGTTTAGATCTTCCATTTCCATCTCCATTTTTTTATGTTCCCATTCAATCTGGAATATTCCTTTGTGATAATTTTTATTTTCTACCATGTTGGTGACTTTCTTTTGTCCTTGGGCCTTGCAAAAAAAAAATCACACATCCTAATGTTTAGATTATACAATTTTGCACATCATAGAAATGATTATACTGTTATAAAAATGTCACTCTTTAGAGGGGGTTGGTAAAGACCTGATCTTTGTTAAATTACATCCCCTAAGAGGATTATAGTTAGCATTTGCATAGTGCTCTAAGGTTTGCAAAATGCCTTACAAATATTTCATTTTATCCTCACATACACCCCTGGGAGGTAGATATTATTATCACCCCTTTTAATAAATGAGGAAACAGAGCCGGACAAGTTAAATTACTTTCCCAGGGCTACACAGCTAGTTAAGTGTGTGAAACTAGATTTGAACTCAGGTCTTTCTGACTCAAGATCCAGCTCTCTATCTACTGTGCCACTTCTAAAAGACAAGCAGGATGAAAAACAAAAGGAAAGAAATTAAAAATAAGAAGCAATCTTAAAGGTACCTTCAAGAAAGGTACCTTCCCATGCAAGTAAGAATTATATTGAATTCCTTGAAATATGTAATAACATAATTTGTGACAATAACAGTGAACTTCTGACCTTTTTTTGAACCTCTGACTTTTAATATCAACTGAGATATAAAGCAAGATGTATATGACAACACCGTTTGCCACTGTCACGGAGGATATCCATTAAAGAGCCCAAACTGAAGAATGATCTGTGTAGATGCTGAGGTTCTCCAGTTGCTCCTTTTTTTTCACAAGACATGTTTTGATTGCATCAAGCTCTGGGATTCTGCTAAATCTCCCAAGTGAAATCCACTATTACTTAAAGTAGTTTGGCCCAACTATGAACTATGGAAAAACAAGTGGATGAAGAAGACCTATTGTGTACATTATGATATGTAGTAATACCTAACATTTATATGGCACTTGAAGTTTGCAGAATGCAATATATCATATTCCCAGCAATCCTGAGAGGCTTTGTATTAGTATTAGTCCATCCTCCCTCCATTTAGCCACTAAAATTATGTTCCTAAAGTGCAACTCCCATACTCAATAAACTCCCGTGGCTTCCCATCACCTCCAGCATCAAATAGAAAATACTCTCTTTGGCATTCAAAGCCCTTCTTAGCCTCCCTCCCACCCTCCACCCTTTTCAGCCTTCTTCCACCTTATACATCCCCATCTTGTACAGTGACAGTGACCTCACGGCTGTTCCCTAAACAAGACACTACCTCTTGGCTCTAGGCATTTTCTCTGGCTCTGCACCTCTGCCTCCTAGATTCCCTGACTTCTCAAGTCCCAACAAAAATTCTATCTTTTACAGGAAGTCTTTTCCCAATCCCTCTTATTTCCAGTGCCTTCCTTCTGTCAATTATTTCCTATTTATCCTTTTTAGAGTTTGTTTATACATAGTTGCTTGCATGTTGTCTCCCCCATGATTAAATGGTAAACTCAAAAGCAGGGCCTGCCTGCCTTTCGTTGTATTTCCAGCACTTAGCACAGTGCCTGCTATGTAGAAGGTACTGATTAATAAATGCTTATTGACTTTTTATAGGTGAGGGAACTGAGAGAGAGTCTAAGAGACTAGCCCAGTGTCACACAGTGAGTGTCTGAGGCTAGATTTGAACTCAGGTCTTCCTGACTCCAGATCTGTAAAAATATCATGAACCAATATTAAGTTGTGGCAATGAGCTGGGCTTGGCATTAAATAGGAAAAAAGAGTAAGATGGATTACCTTTGGAAAACTGCTGTGCTTTTAGTGACCTCAAATGCTTTCCTCAAACAAAGATCCCTCTTCTTGTGATGCCATATGGCTGTCAATCAGTTTCCTTACAATTCCCTAGTGGATTACTGAAGAGCGCCCCACTGAGTGTGAAGATGCTGCAGCATATTATTAGTGATTAAAAGGTGTCGGGGGGCTTGTATGACACTGAGGAAAGGGCAAGGACAGGCAGCACTGGGCCAGGCATGACTTCTGTCTCCTGCTGCCCTTGACCTTTCTCCAGCCTTCTCCAGGAGGGGTAAAGTTCAACCTCACACGTTACCAGCCCCCTCTCTCTCCTGTGCCCGCCCCTGAGTGGGGAGGAAGAGCCAAGGCAGCATGGGATTGGACCTGCCTTGCATCTCCTGCCTGGTCTCCAGCTCTCAAAGGGAGGAGGAGAGGAGAAAAGAGGCCTTCCATCTCACCATGACCCTTCCATCCTGCTGGGGGTGTTTTCTGCCTGATTTCCAGCCTCCCATTTAAAGATTAACATACCTGATACTATGGCCACAAATCTCAACGATTCTGAACTCCTCTGGGTCATTCCAACCCCATTCCCCACCCCCCAGTACATGATTCCTTATTCCCAGCTCCCTCACCCCTCCCACCCCAAAGTCCTAACCAAGTGCCACCTACCTACCCCTCCCACCGTGCCCTCTGCAATTCCTGCTCTGTGACAACAAACTTGCCTTCATTTTAAATCTTTTCCTCTTCTGTCCTTCCATCTTTTGGCATTCACTAAGATTTGACTCCCTCCTAAGAACAGCCTACCCCTTCCAGTACTGACTTCACTTTCACTCATTTCCTCACCTCACTGGTTGAGATAGGAGAATTAGAATAATCTTGGCTCCCCACTACCACTTCCAGATTCTCTCCTACCACCACCATGTAGTAACCTCTCCTCCTTTGAGATCTATACAATCTGTATCTTCCAATCAATTAGAATCCTAGGAATTATTGTTTACAAATTCTCAAGTCACTCCCCTTCTTTCCTCAATGAGTTCAATATCTGGCTTACAATTTTTCTCTCCTCCCCAGTTCCTGCCTTTATACTGAGGGATTTTAACATACACATTGATACTCCTTCAAACGCCCTCAACCTATTCACTTTTCCATGACTATCTCTGCCACACACAAAGATGGTCATGCCCTTGATTTTGTCATCACCTACAAATATCCCACCTCCATATTCAAGAACTCTGAAATCCCCTTATCTTATCACAATCTATCCACTTTCCAAATGCCCCTGTGCCTTCCCATAGCAAACCCTATTCTTTGTCTACAATGTGACCTCCAATCCCTTGACCCCTGATTTCTTTCCCAAGCCATCTCTCCTGCACTTTCCACTCTCCTCTTTTCCCCATCTTGACCCCTTGATAAACTGGTTCAATTCTACATTGTTTTCTACTTTTGTGCTCCTTACCCCTTTATCATATTATTAAATGTGCCCTGCCAAGCCTTGGATCACTCCCTATATCTACTGCTTTCACACCTACACACATGCTGCTGAATGAAGTTGGAGAAAATCATGCAAATGTTCAGACTGGGCCCACTACAAATTTATGTTACTCACTGCTGCTATTTAATCCTTCCATACTGCCCTTGTCAACTTATTTTTCCAGTCTCAAATTATCATTTGAAATATTTGTAAAATTTACTTAGCACAGGGCCTGACATATAGTAGCATTAGATACATTTATTCCCCTCCACACCTTTTCCAAACTGTTTTTCACCCCTTCTATGCCTCACCCCTCCTGCTAACAATCTTGCCTCATATTTTCTTGAAAAAATTGAGGCAATTTGCTGAGAGCTCCCTCTCATATCACTCAGGTGCTTTCTGCCACTCTTTTCTTCTTTCACCTGTCTCACATGAAGAGGTGGGCCCTACTCCTTGCCAAGTTAAACCCCTTCTTCCTGCATAATTGATCACATTCTATCCTGTCTCAAGCCCTTCTCTTAACTTCAATCTCTACGTGTCTGTCGTCTACTTCCCTGATAACTATAAATATGCCCATGTCTCCCTCAACCTCAAAAACCCTCACTTGACCTTCCATCCTTGCTAACCATCAACCTATATATCTTCTGACCTTTGTAGCTAAACTTCTTGAAAAGGCCGAGTACAATAGTTGCCTCTTTTTCCTCTCCTCTCTTAACCCCCTACAATTCTGCTTCTGACCTCATCATTCACGGAAACTGCTCTCTCCAAAGTTACCAATGACCTCCTGATTGCTAAGTCATGTCATTTTCTCTATCCTCATTCTTCCAGACTTCTCTGCAGCCTTTGAAATTTTTAATCATCCTCTTCTCCTTAATACTCTTTTCTCTCTAGGTTTTTGGGACACTACTCTTCCTAGTTCTCCTTCTACCTATCTTCTTTGCCAGATCCCCATCCAGGTCATGACCACTAACCATTGGTGTCCTAAAGGGCTCTTCTGTCTTGGGCCCTCTTCTTTTCTCCCTCCATCGTACTCTACTGGGTGATCTCATCAGCTCCCATGGATTTAATCACCATCTTTTTGGTGATGATTCTAAAACCTACTTATCTGGCCTCAGATCTCACATCTCCAACTGCCTTTCAGAAATCTTGATCTGGATGTCTAGTAGCATCTTAAACTCAGCATGTCCAAAACTGGACTCTTCTTTCCCCCTAAACCCTCCTCCCTTTCAAACTTCCTTATTACTGTCAAGGGCACCACCATCCTTTCAGTCCCCTAGAAACAAAACCTAAGTGTCATCCTTAACTCTTTACTCTCTCACCCTCCATATCCAATCTGCTCCCAAGATCTATTGATTCCATATCTACAATATCTATCAAATATGCCCCCTTTTCTCCTAGGATACTGCCCCCACCCTGGGTGTGTGTCTCCATCTCCATTATCTCCAATGCCTGAACTATTGCTATAACTTTCAGGTTGGTGTGCCTACCACAAGTCTCTCCTCAACTCTAGTCCATGTGTTCCATTCAGCTACCAAAGTGATTTTCCTAAAGCACTGATCTGACATGTCACCCCCATACTCTATAAACTACAGTAGTTCCCTATCACCTCTGTGATAAAATAATGGGATTTGGCAGATACTCAAAGGCCCACCTGGAGATTAATCTAAACTGATTGAATTAAGTGAGAGTGATTGACTGCTGATTAGCCTACTTCAAGTTAACTAGATTGTAATCACACCTGGCTAGCCCTTAAGAAGGTATTGTTCTCAGAAGCTAGACTGTGAACTCAACTTGAGAACACCTCCAAAACCAATGAATTTGGATGATGCCAACCCATCAGCCTGAAGCAGTGTGTAAGGACCACCCATGCTCTGGACCTATAAAAAGCTTCTACACACTTAGTTTGAGGGGAGTTTGTGATTAAAGCAGGCTCCTGGCAGAGGACTTGAGGAAGAACCCGACCAGGCTGGAACTCTAGGCTAGATAGGCCTTTTCTTAACTTTCTGAACTCCATGTGAAGACCTGTATGCTTTAATAAATGTTTAATGCCCAAAGACTGGTGCTAAAGCTTCTAATTTAAGGCGATCACAACAATTTAGATTTTAAACATCATACCTCCAAGATTAGATACCAAATCCTGTTTTGGTGTTCAAAGTCCTTCATATCCTTAGGCCCTTTCCCGCCCCTCCCTCTTTCCAGTCTTTTGATACCTACACTCTGGCCCTCCCCCTGCTTTCTGATAACAGAGACTCTGGCGTCCTTCCTGTTCCATGAACAAGACCCTCCTCTTGGTTCTAGGCATTTCCTCTGCTTGTCCCCCATGCCTGGAATGCTCTTCCTCTTCATGTCTGCCTCCTGGTTTCCTTTGGCTTCTTTCAAACCCACCTTTTACAGAAAGCTTTTCCTAATCCTTCTTAATTCTGGTATCTTCCCTCTTCCAATTATTTCCTATTTATTCTGTATATAGTTTGCTTGTACATAGGTGTTTGCATGTTGTCTCCCCCATTAAATTGTGAATTCCTCAAGGGCAGGTACTATCTTTTGCCTTTCTTGGTATCCCCAGCATTTAGAATAGTGCCTGGCACATAGAGGATATTTAATGCTTATTGAATGACTGTCTGGAAAAGGAAGTAGGAAGGACAGTCATGGCAAGAGTGAGGAATATTAAAGGGCAGCCCATGAGTTCCATTAGTAGCTATGCAATATCAATGAGTCTGGGTGACTACCAGAATGATGGGTCTACTTCCTGTGGGCTATTAACCAGAGTACATGGACAAGATGTGCCAGGATTAGAAGGCATGAGTGGTTTGCAATGGCTTGTACTTTTGGAAGGAGTACCCACATCAGTGAGATCACAGATGCATCGAATATTGAAGTATCAATAAGTCATTGTGGGGCATAGGGCGGCAAGGGCTGAAATGAGAGGAATCAGTTTCCCTATTTCATCGCAATCAGTCAGGTAATCATAACAAAGCCCAATGCAACTGGGCTTTGTTTCCACAACTTAGAGCCTTGTCCTATTACTCTAGGCCTCATTAGTATTTTTTAAAAATAATAAACGTTTTTATTTAAACTGTTGAGTTCCAAATTCTATCCCTCCTTCCTTCCCTCCCCTCCCACCTTCCTGTGGTGGTAAGCAATCAGATACAGATGATACATGTGGAATTATGTAAAAAATTACCATAGTATTCATTCTGTATGCTTCAGTATTGCAAACCATTAGGGAACACTTTAATAAAAAGTGTATCTCTGACTTATTTCCTTTGATTCTACCTATTCTATTCTACTACTTTCTGATTTTAGATTAAGAAATACCAGCCGTCACATATTTCACACTCCATATCTTATATATATCAGAGTGAAGATTATCAATTGATAAATGGGAAGAGACTACAAATGTCCCATATTGGTTAGCAGGATAACAATGAATTAAAAATTAATCTTAGAAAGTCGATCACCATATTTACTCAAGTATTTTCTCATACATTTTTGCAAAAAATATATTTTTATAATAATTTTGCTTCAAGAAAAAGTCTAGAAAAACAATTACTTCTTGCTAAATATTCCCCTCTACTTTTTTTATGCTTCAAAACAGTAGCCACTAAGCACCAGCCCTGGATTCAGGAGGACCTGAGTTCAAATCTGGCCTCAGACACTTAACACTTACTAGCTGTGTGACCCTGGGAAAGTCACTTAACCCTCACTGCCCCAAAAAACAAAAACAAATAAACAAACAACAACAAAAAACCCAGTAGCCACTGATTCCAGCAGTGTCAGCTATAAGCAGAATGTTTTCAGTACTAAAGGCTAGAACAAAGCAAAGAGAGAACTAGACTATATTAATTTCTTTATCCCTGTCCAGTTGCTTCTTATTACCCTTCTTTATCTGTTCCCTCCTATATCTAGATGGAAAATATACAGTCATTGAGTTGACCCTCAAAGGACCTCCAACTCTGGGGAAATGTAAATAGTGGGATGGGACTGCAGTTGTTGTCTGGTTCTTCCTTCATGAAAGTTCTTAAACCTTAAACTGGAAAGAATTTGAACCATAACTAGCACATTTCCATCACTTAATAATTCTCCTTTCTCTTATTTCCGCTTACAAACAATCACATATTGGTGTATTTTCCTGAATTTTTAATAACTGGGGTGAGAATCTCAAAGGAAAATATCAGGAAACTAAACCAAAACTGCACAATAATGATACTACCTAAATTAATTTGTAGATGCAGTGCTAAACCTCTTAAGGGACTACTTTATAGAACTAGACAAAATAATAACAAATTCTACTTGGAGGAGAGAAAAGGTCTAGAATCTCAAGGGAAATTAAAAATGGGGAATGAAAGGGGAATAGTACTTCCGGACTTGAGATTATACAATTAAAAGAAGAAAAAAGTAGATCAAAGAAGATATGGAAGAATTAGAAACAATTAAATCCAATAAACCTGAGAACACAAATTACTTGGGGGAAGAGAACACCCTATTCAACAAGAACTTCTGGGAAAACTGAAAAGCAGTTTGACAAAAATTAGATTTAGATCAACATCATATCATTTATAAGATCAAAATGCATATGTGACTTGCATTAAAAGTAACATCATTTAAACAATTAGAAGAAAATGAGATCAGATTGTTTTTTTTCCAGCAATATCTAGGAGAAGAGTATTTCCTCAAACAAAATGATCACAAAAGATAATAGACAATTTTGGTGGTGCAAATTTAAAAGCTTTTGTATGAACCAATGCAATTAGGATGTCAAAGTTATAAAGAAAACTCTTAAATACACCAAAATATTAATGTCAAGACTTTTTCTGGTAGCAAAGAACTAGAAACAAAGTAAGATGGAAACAAAATAAGATTAAGAAGTAGCTAATCAAATTTTGGCCCATGAATGTATATTGTTATTCCCTAAGAAATAATGAATATGAAGTGTTCAAGGAATGGTGGGGAAGAGCTATATAAATAGATGCAGAGTGAGACAAGTAGAACCCGGAAATCACAACACAATTGGAAAGAACAAAAAGGGGAAATTGAATGCTGTATGATTACAATAGCCATTTGCCCTAGAGATGAACTGAGGAAATGTACCGCCATCTCTTCTTTGCAGAAGTGGACAAATATGGGTGCAATACATTGTATATACTGCATATTATTGATCTGTTTAGTTTTGCTTGACTAATTTTTATCCCCTCTTCCTTTTTAAGTCTATTACATAGGATGGATCACTAGGTGGGGAGGGTGAGGTGTATTCAGAAATGAAAGTGATGTAAAAACAAAAGGTAGCAATGAAAATTAAAAAAAAATAAAACAGAAGGGAGAAAGGTGGAAATTAAACAAGCAAAAACATTATTTTTATTTCATATAGCAATTAGAGTGTTTTCTCCTCCTGAAAATTCATAATTACCCGGATTGAATTATTCAGATCCTCAATTATACTCCTGGTAATAATAACAGAGTCAGAGTAGTCTAACAGAAAATGGAAATTTTCTGTTTCCACTTGCCCTTGTTTAAGCAGGAATTGAACTGTCAAATCTGTTTCATAATTAGCTTTATCCTTCCGTAATCTAAGATGGAAAAAAATAAGAAACAAGTTGTAGTTGTTGCTCTCTATTTGTTTTATATGTAATTTAGTAAGTAAATGAGAATAATAGTAAATGAGAATAAAGCATGCAAGTCTTTCCAAGGCTACGCTGTAGTTTTTTTTGTCGTAAGTCTTTTATATACTATATATGTCCATGTTGTCTGCTTTGGGGTAGCTAGATGGTGCAGTAGATAGAGCATTCACCCTGAAGTTGGGAGTACCTGAGTTCAAATTTGACCTCAGACTCTTACTAACTGTGCGACCCTGGGCAAATCACTTAACTCCAATTGCCTTAAAAAAAAACATCTGGGGCAGCTAGGTGGCTCAGTGGATAGAGCACTGGCCCTGGAGTCAGGAGTACCTGAGTTCAAATCCGGCCTCAGACACTTAACACTTACTAGCTGTGTGACCCTGGGCAAGTCACTTAGCCCCAGTTGCCTCACTTAAAAAAACAAAAAAAACAAAACAAAACAAAACAAAAACATCTGGGGGGCAGCTAGCTGGTGCAGTGGATAAAGCACCTGTTCTGGATTCAGGAGGACCTGAGTTCAAATCAGTCCTCAAGAACTTGACACTTACTAGCTGTGTGACCCTGAGCAAGTCACTCAACCCTCATTGCCCCACAAAAACCAACAACAAAAAAACAAAACAAAACACATCTGGGACTATCTCCAGCCATCCTGATATATTTCTTGTCACTGGACCCATATAGCTCTGGAGGAGAGAGTGAGGCTGGTGACCTTGCACAGCCCTCTCTCACTTAAATCCAATTCATTGCAAGTCATGACATCATCCCATGTCATAGTCCTCTTCGAGAATGAAGGACAAATAACAACAAGAACCCATGTTGTCCCCCTTATTAGAATGTAAACTCTTTTAGAAGAAGGACTCTTTTGCTTCTGCCTTGTGTCTAATGCTTAGTGCATTGCCTGGCACATACTAGGTGCATCACAAGTACTTGTTGATTGATTGAAGTCATGCGAAACCACCTTACTTTCAAAATACTAAAAACAATGTAGCCAATTCTCTCAAAATCAGTTTTCACTCAAGTATCTATAATAATTCTATTTGATGTGGATTAAAATATGGTATAGGCATAAATGGGTTCATAAAATGTTATTCTAGGATTAAGAATACTTGAATAGTCAAACTTTTATTCTGTTAAAATGATTTAAATCTGAAAAAAAACCCAAACTACTATAAGGCATAAATATATGTTAAAAGCTTTGCCTTTTTTTATTTCTGACAGTTTCACTATACACACACACACACACACACACACACATCACACATAACTGGAAATTACCTAATTGCTGAATAATTTGATTGTTTTTCTTTTGGTGAAACTTTTTTTTTGAGGCAATCTGCCCAGAGCCACACAGCTAGTAAGTGTTTGAGGTCATATTTGAACTCAGGTCCTCCTGACTCCAAGGCCAGTGCTTTATTCACTGAATCACCTAGCTGCCCCCCTACAGTGATACTTTAAAAATAAATTAGGAATTTCCCATAGTAATAAACTTGCATGCCAACTATAATTATAGATTCATTAAATTTTATGAATATAGGAAAAATTAAACAGAGAGTTGAAGCAATTATCTAGAATAATGCAGGTCCAAAAAACTGCTACCAAAGAAAAAGAGGGTGAATTGACTAATTCTACTGGCAGATGGATCATCCCACATTCATATCATGTTACCTAACTGTAGTTATACCCCTAAGCACTGTACTGGCCCCCACTTCTTTTTCTAAACTCTTTTGGTGACTTCATCAGACCCCTTGGGTTTAGTTATCACCTCTAATCAGATGACTCACAGATTTATAAATCCAGTCATAATCTCTTTCTTGAGCATCTATCCAACATCACCAAAGTACCCAGTAGATATTTACACTAGCTATTTGTAGGCATCTCAAACTCAGTATGTCCAGAATAGAACTTACTCTTTTTCTAAACCTATTCCTTTTCTGAACTTGACTTTAGTTTGGAACTCTTTCTTTTGAGGTAACTAAAATATTTTCAAACACACAGGTTTTCCACCTTCAAATAAATACCCACCCTTCCTCACCCCACATATCTAATCAGATAACAAATCTTTATTTGACTTCCACGACATCTCTCTCATCCTTTCCCTCCACTTACATGATCGCCAGGCTACTTCAACCCCTCATACATCTTATTGTATTAGCCTGTTAATTGCAGTAGTCTATTAAATAGTCTCCTGACTAAAGTTTGTCCTTTCTTTGATCTATACTTTGCCTATCAAAGTATTATTCTTTTCTTTTCTTTTTTTGCGGGGCAATGAGGGTTAAGTGACTTGCCCAGGGTCACACAGCTAGTAAGTGTCAAGTGTCTGAGGCTGGATTTGAATTCAGGTCCTCCTGAATCCAGGGCCAGTGCTTTATCCACTGTGCTACCTAGCTGCCCCCTCAAAGTATTATTCTTTAAAAAAAATTTTTAAGTATTATTCTTAAAACATTAGTCTGAGCATGTCACACACACCTCCTACCCATTCAATAAACTTTTGTTGTTCAGTCATTTCAGTCTTGTCTGACTCTTCATCACCCCATTTGGGGCTTTCTTGGCAAAGATACTGGAGGGGTCTGCCATTTCCTTCTCCAGCTTTACAGATGAGGAAAACAAGATCACACGGTAAGTATCTGAGACCAGATTTGACCTCAGGAAGATGAGTCCTCTTGACTTCAGTTCTGACACTCTGTCCAGTGCACCACCTAGCTGTATATACCATATTACCTAAAACATCAAATACAAACTTCTAAAAATTGGCATTTAAAACCTTTCACAATCTATGTGGTACAGCCAGACTAGTTGTATTCATGTTCCCCATACCTGGAAGGCTCCTCTTCTTAGAATCCCTAGTTTTGTTTAAAGATCAGCTACAATATTACCTCTTACTGAGTCTTTTTTCTGATACACACATATTTCATTTACTTCTATGTGTACATGCTGCTTTCCCCAGTGGCATAGAAGCTCTTTGTAGGCAGGGCAGGTCTGTCTTTGCATGCCCAGCAACCAGCCCAGGACCTAGTTGAGACTTAATTATTGTTGATTTAAAAAAAAATTATTAGTCCATATGAAGTTAGCCAAAAAACCTAGGCTGAAACATTAAACAAAGGAGCAGGTCAAAAAGTCCTAATCTGATAGGTCAGATTTCGTATAATGTCGCTTCAGGTTTGAGTTCTCAAAGCCCTGGGTCATAACAATGATGAACACTTCATCTTTTAATACTTCATGTCTACTGTAAGCTGATATTAGTCTCCTCTGCAAAGGAGATTTACTTCCAAATTAAAAGAATTAAAAACAGGCATATATGAAAGTGACTGAGAGAATCAATAGTTGTATTACACAAAGATTTCCTGGAAAATTTTTTCAATGTCCATTTGAACCTTTTCATCTTCCTCAATTCTTCTCTGGAGGAAGGCTTGCATTTCCAGCAAACCAGCAGCTTTCTGCTTTACCTGAACAAAAACCAAAACACAACCTTCTTAGAGAATAAGACTTTAAAAATGAGAACAAACCTGTTTCAGTGAGTTTTTGGGAAAAATAATTTCTTTTCATAACAAGAACTAATAAGTTGTTAACTATCAAAGATAAATGGAAACACAAATTACACTCCTCACTACTTATTCTGTCAAGTGAGTCCCACCTCTATGACATTCTCTGTCAATACTTGGAGTGGGTATCAAATTTCCTCCTGATGAAAATGAAATATACAAATAATAGGATTTTCTTCTGGCTTCTAGTTTTGGACTTTGTTTCCAACATCATTGAAAAGATGGTAGGTCACATGTTAGTGACTCTGCATTTAATGACAGAGGAACTGGATCTGTATTTTTGTTAATATAGTTAACTCTCTTAGGTGAGAAAATTCTGACAATAGTTACATGTATTCTCAGCAACTTCTCTGTTGCCTAAAACACTGCAAGGTTAAGTGGCTTAAGCAGCACTGCATAGGCAGAGACCATTCTGCTAAGTGGGGCTTTTTGAGGGAGTGAGAAGGAAAAGGCATCCTTCCTGTGTTCCTTAAATCAAGCACCATGGTTTTTCATCTCTCCCATTCTAATAAAATACAAATTAGTAAAAGAATAATGCTTGGCATACTAATTTACATCAAATAGTTTTTCTTTGTGACTCCCTGAAAAAGAGAAAAACTCTAACATAATAGACAAGAATTTCACTACCACAAGCCTATCTATGCAGGTAATCTCACAGCACCAATAAACTCAGGATAATATAGCCAGAATTTCAGAGTGACCAGGGACGCTAGTGACCCATTTAGTCCAAAGCATCCATGAGAAAGAAGCCCTGTGAGGAATCCCCAGGATAATCTGTGCCCTCCTGGCAGAACTCATTCCATTTGGAGTAATTTTCATTTTGAGGAAGTTTTTTTTTTATAGCAAGCTTTAATTTGCCCAACATTCCTAGTTCTGTCTTCTAGAGCCAAGGGTAACAATTCCTCCTCCATATGACAGCTCTTTAGGTACTTAAAGAAAGCTCTCGTGTTCCCTTGAGTTTATTCTTCTTCAGGTTAAGTAGTTCCTTCAATTGACCTTCCTTTATGAACTCAAGGCAATATTCATCATCCTACTTGCCCTCCCCTGGAAACTTTCACGATTATCAATGCCCAGAACTGATCATCGTGCATCAAATGTGGTCTGGCCAAGGAAGAGCAGAGTAGCAACAGACTTTCCTGATGCCTCTCTTAACGCAGGCCATCATCATTTCAGCTTTCTTGACTGTCATAGCCTGCTGTAGATTCTTGTTGAGCTTGCAGTCTACTACCAGATTTTTTTCAGATGAATATGTCTAACCATGATCCTCCTATCTTATATCTATGAAGCCAGTTTTTTGAACCAAAGTGTAAGATTTTACATTCGTTGCTATTAAATTTTATCTTATTAGATTAAATTTAACATTCTAGCTTGTCAAAATCTTTTTCTTTTGGTATTCTGATTGTCTCATCTAATGATAGTTGTCAGTCTCTCTGAAATCAGACTTTGGGATTCTAGACTTCATTGTATCATTCCAGTATTATCAGCTATTATACCAGGCTGATGTGAGATTTAAAATTGGATATTAGATCATAAATCTCCCCTACTTAACCTTTCCCTTAATTTATCTCCCAAACTAGTAAATGGAAGAAGCTTTTGGTTTTCTAGATAGACCTTTTTATTTATTGTTATGGTAGTCACAAGGTGATGTTGATTAGAAGGATAGGAAAGTAGAAACACAATACAAATCGTCTTAAGTCTAAGCTTAGTCTATATTCCTTATAAAAACTCACCAAACCGAAAAGGCCACCTTTGGAGAGAGAGAGTCTGTTCCGCGCCGTCAGGAGTCCCACCAAGCAGGCAAAAGCCTCCACTTCCGTTCTCTCCACCCCGGAAGTCGAGTCCCGCAGGCAGTCTGACGTGCGCAGCAGGCGGACTGTTCATCTCCTCCCCAAAAGGGTGGTCCTTGAAAAACTGGCGTCTTTCAGTTATCCTAACCGACTGTTAAAAACTTTCATATTTTACCACACTGCGAATAATAATGATGATAATCATACCAAAAATATATATAGCATCTACTATGTGCCAGGCATTGTGCTAAGGACTTACAGGTATTATTTCATTTGATCTTCACAAAAACCCTGGGAGGTAGATGCTATTATCATCCCCTTTTACAGATGAGAAAACCCAGGCAGACAGTGGTTAACTGATTTGCCCAGCATCGCACAGCTAGTGTCTCCGGGTCTAGCATTCCATGTATCATGGTGCCTTCCAGCTGCCACTCATATCTTAATCTATAGCCCTCCATGATCAAGCTCTCCCTTATAACAAAGTTTAGAAAAGAAGCAAAGAAGCAGTTCAGCAAAACCAGTACATCGACTGTGTCTTCTTGGAAATGCCATATTCCCCACCCTCAATATTTCATATTAATAAGCAAAAATCATAAAATTAAAATTATATTACCCTCTGTTCATTTTCTATTTTGGTTCGTCTTGCAGCACAGAAATATTGCCAGACCCCAGGATCTAAACCCTCTGGCATATGGTGAGGATCATCCAAATCATCCATGGCTTTCATGATTTGGGCAAGGTTATCCTTCTTAACTTTGCCAGACCCGAGCCGATTGCCAAAAGGAGTAGTGCTCTCTGCATGCACTCTTTGCCTTGGCAGCCTGGGATGATCAACAAATTCATAGTAAGTCTTCCAAGACAAAGTAAGATCATATTCCTGTTAAACATTTCAACACTAAGTAGAAATCTTAGTAAGAGGCTATGTCTTCTTCCTTTTGCTAGAGAACCTCAAAATCTGGAGCCTGCTGGGCTTCCCTTTCAGGACAGAACACAGGAAGAAGCACACTCTTTTGCTCCCTTGGAATCCTTCTTTGCCAAAGCCCAGAGTCTAGCATGGGTTTGAAAAGGCCCCTCTCTCTTTATGTACATAGTCAGACATCGAGGTGGGATTGACAAACAGGATGATCAGAGAGAAGCAGGGAGCAGTCTGCTCTAGAAGCTCAGCATGGGAGGAATGCTATAGTGAATCCCTCCCTAAGCTATCCTGCCTACCCTCCTCTCAGTGTTATTTCCTTTGCTGCAGCGCTATGAACAGTGGGAAGGCTGATTCTCCTCATACTATGTAAGTTTATACTGCTCTTCTTGGCTTGTGCTTATAAAGTAATATTCCACTTCCTCCAACAAAGAGGAGACAGAACTGAGCTCATCACTTAGGAAAAGGTATCCTTTGCAGATCATCTCTGAGGCACCTTACAGCTCAAAATCTTGGAAGATCCTAGGTTGTCTCTGAAAAGAACAGTATTGTTCACATGTATCTTTAAACATGGGCAAACCAAGAAACTGAGAGTTGAATTTTTTCAGGCTAACAGTCCCAAGCTAGACATGATTTGACACTGTTAGTCTGTTAGTGGAGCTACAAAAAAAACCTCTAGACTCCCAGACATCCTCCTTATGTGTTTGGTATATAGTAAGTGCTTAATAAATGTTGATTGATTAATCAGATCATATTCCTTCTAATTTAGGAATAATGGAAATTAGAATTTCATTATAAAAATTAGTGCTAAATACTTTCAATGTGTGTCATATTTAATAACTAATTATTGTATGAGGACCAGGGTTTTTCCCCTTTTCTACTTCCTTATCCAGAAACCAACCAGTGTGGGAAATCTCTCTTAAAGATTTACTAAGGTCAAGATCTAATTAGACAGTAAAATAAATTCTAAGTTTGGGCTAATGTGTGTATTCCTGCTCATTATGTTTGCTCAGACAGGTCTGGGGAAAGGCTGATTCTCCCTACTATGAAGACAGGTGATAGGGAAATTGATGTCTCTTCTTTGACCAAGACTTGAGTGACCTAAGTCACATACCTGAAGACCCTTATTTCAATTTAGCCCACATCTCCCATTGTGTTAATCAGTCTGAGTTGATTGCCACCCTTCATGAATACCTCTTTGAAGGGAATATAAACTGTGACCCCATCGCCATTCAGGGTCTTTAGTTTAAGAGAAATGTCAAAATGACCATCCTTTTATTAATAACCTACTGGCCTTATTAATAAAAATGATCAAATTACCCAGAAACTATGTCTCTCAAACCTTTTTGTCACATTATAAGAAGGTAATCTTGAGAGCAAAGATTATCTTACTTTTCTATTTCTGTCCCCAGTGCTTATCACATATCTTTACACATAGACAACATAAGCTGACTCAGCCAATGCTTTCTTTTCATTTTGTCATTCATTTAAACTTCTCAAAATGGCTTACTTACAATGGTAAAGTATGAGGTTCATTTATGAGCTCAATCATTTGTCTAAAATTGTATTATTTTAATCAGTTTGCTTAGATGTTGTACTAGATATTTTGGTATATTGGCAAAATAAATTCTGATTTTCCTTCTCACTTAATTGAGTCAAAAACAATCCTTGAGAAAGATGTTAGCAAAGGGCTAAAGGACAAACAAAAGGGAAATTAACCTTGGCCGGCGTTTAAATAGTTTGTTGAGTGTTTCAGCGTGATGACTGCTAAGTTCAGCAAACTCTTTTTTAAATCCACGCTCTATAACCTGTAGGAAAAACACACTATCCATTAGAATGTAGTTTATTTTGAAACCTTTTATTTATTGACATCTCTTATTCAAAATTCTGTCACATCTTATTCTGAGAAATAGCAATATATGAAAACATATATGTTAGGGAAGTTCATTCACTATGCAGAAGGATCCACCAGTTTCTTTTAAATGGTGAACTGAATAGTGGATTAAAATATTACTCCATAAAATTATGGACCTGTAGACCTGAAAGAATCTTAAGAGATCATTTAGCCCAACCCCTTCATTGTAGACATAAAGAAAATGAGGCCTAAAGAGGGGAAGTGATAGTTACCAAAATTCAACTCACATAACATTTTTTAGGAATATACTATATCACAAAGTAAGGTGAACCTGCACATAAGAATCAAAGTGAAACTGAAAAGAGAAAAGTCTATGAAGAAATTCTATTTTTTTTCAGTCCCTCTCAAATTCAGAAATTCAAAGGTAACTCTGTATGTGCAGGAATAGATAGATGATTCTTACTTTGTCCTCTGCAACTAAGTTGTCATAATTCTCTCTGTATGCATCAACTTCATCTCGGGCCATGAAGACTTCCTTTGAAGTATTTTTCTATAACAATATTGGGAACAGAGCAAAATTAAAGATGCTTTGTAGACAATTAAGTTGAGAACAAGGAATGTCCTAAATGTGCCTGTGATGAAAACTATGACATTTCTCTAATTATATCCTTGGGAATAGAATGTTGGGAACAGATACAATTAGGGGGCATGATATGAATGATAAGCCAATGAAGAAGACTGAGAAAGAGCAGAGACTGGTGGTTAAAGAACCAAGAAAGAGTAAAAACACAAAAACCCAGAGAGGAAAGAATATCCTGCAGGAGAGAGTGCTTAACAGTATTAAATAGAGGAGAAATGTCAAGAAGGATGAGAACTGAGAAAAACTATGATTCTATCTTTCTCTGGACCTCATCCCTTCTAAACCTATTCTCCCTCATCAAGACCTCTACTCCAATACTTTCCTATGCTTTGACTTTTCCTTTCTCCCTTCCTAGTCTCAACCTGACAGCTAACCATTTCAATTCCACATTATCATCTATGATAGAATCCCTCAGGGCACAGTGCATAGAGCACTAGCTTTGGAGTCAGGAGGACCTGAGTTCAAATCCAGCCTCAGACACTTACTAGCTATGTGACCCTGGGCAAGTTACTTAACCCCAATTGTTTCCCCCCAAAATTTAAAAAACAAATAATCTTCACCACCTTATCTTATTGCCATGTATTCCTTTTATGTCATTTAAAATATGTGGGAGCTACACAGTTTCTATCTAAATTACTGGGGAACTAAAATATTGCTACTTATAAATTAATAGCTATTGAACCCATTTAGGTAGTAAGCATTTATTAAATCATATTAAATGTTATAAGAGCATTGACCACATTTAACACAAACTGAAAAATCCCCAGCATCATATTGTCTCTAAGAGATAGCACATGGCATATGTGTTATAAAATATGATGAAAAGAATGGTTTCAGAAAAAACTGGAAGATTTGTGTGAACTGATGCAAAGTGAAGTGAAAAGAACCAAGAGAACAATCTATACAATGACAATAATATGGTAAAATAAAACAACTTAGAAAGAATGAGAAATTCTGATCAGTGTAGTGGACTAAAGATGATACATGCTACCCACCTCTTGAATGAGAGGTAAAGGACTCAGAGTACAGAATGAGACTTTTTTTGCGGGGGGGGGAAATTGGTTAGATTGATTATACATGTTTGTAACAGGTTTTACTTTTCTTTCATTCTTTCTTTTTAAAATTTCAACGTTCATTTTAAAAACATTTTGATTTTCAAATTCTTTCACTCCCTCCTACCCCTCCCCTACCCACAGAGTAGGAAGCAATATTATATTCATTATACATGTGAAGATATGTAAAAGATATTTTCATACTAGCTATGTTACTAAAAAAAAAAGTAAGAAAAACAAAGTGAGAAACAATATGCCTCAATCTGCACTCAGAGTTCATCAGTTCTCTTTCTCTGGAGGACAGCATTTTTCATCACAAATCCTTTGAAATTGTCTTAGATTATTGTAATGATTGGAGTAACCATCTTTCCCAATTGATCATCACTATAATATTGCTATTACTGTATACAATGTATTCCTGGTTCTGCTCAAGTCACTTTGCACCACAAAAAAAATCTTAAGGCAATAAATTATAGGCTATAGAATTTAGAGTTTGAAGGTATTTAGGAAATTATGTAGCCTGAGCCCCCTTGTTTTATAGATGAGAAAATTGAGGTCCAGAGATGCTAAATAACTGGAGATGACATATGGGACTAGAACATGGAGAAAGGGAAAGAGAAGGAAAGAATGAGAACATGTAAATGATTAATGAGCATGGAGCATTTCAATACAAAAAACTGCTATAATTACTTTCTCTATCTGTTTCCTTTCAAGGAAGTTGTTCAGTCCTAATTCCCTTGTACTTAATTCTTCATCCAAGAGTAAAGAGAAAATAAGGTTGGTTATTTTTAACTCCTCCTGTGGAAACATTAAAGAAGGAAAACATATTAATACTAACACTTGAGGAAGCCTAATAAGGGTCTCAGATCCATTCTTCCTATTCCCCACATAAAATCATTTGAGGACCATATATGAATAAGATCTTATTTAATTAAAGGAATAAAAAATTTTCTAGTACTATCTTTAAAAAACAGGAACTGGACACATAAAACAATACAACAAATACTCCATATGGTATGGTTATATATTCTAAATAGCTGAGGGTGTAGATGGAAGGAAGGAAGAATAGACAGAGGAAAAGGGAGGGAAGGGGTAGGTGAAAGGTGCTTGGAAAACTCCTCTTCACATCTAAATCCTGTACAATCTTCAAAGCCCAGCTCAAGTTCAGCTTCCCCTATAAAGCCTTCCTTGACCCCTTCAGGTCTTAATTATCTCCAGATTTCACTGTTTTGAATAAAGCTCTTTCATCCTTCTAGACACTCAGCTTCAAAAGCCTGGAGTTGACTCTTCCTTCTCCTTCACTCTCTTCAATCAGATGGCAAGGCTTGCACATCCTATCTCCACAACATTCCCTTTGTCCACTCTCCTTTCTACTAACATAACTACAAGACTATTGTGGAAATTTATTTTGATTTGGGGACCCTACCTTTAGGCTGAGATTAGAAAGCCTTAGGCCCTCAGGGTCTCTCCCCCTCCTCCTCAGCTTCAGCTGAACGAAAAAGCCCCGTGGGCTATACAAGATGCCAGGTCAGACAGCTGGGGGGGGGGGGGAAGCCCCAGCTCCCTCCGACCTGAGCGGAGCTATCCAAAGATCCCAGATAGCCTGTGCTGAAGCACGTGAAAGCTGGGGAATGCACCCCCCCCAAAACCAGCTGCAGCCCTGGCTGGTGGATTAGCTTGGTCTGTGGGGGCGAAGGAAGCCCTGAGATTTGAGTGGAGAGAAGAAAAGGTGTATATATAGACCTGGGAGTTAGACTAGGGAGGGAACGGAATAAGGAGGAGTGAGGTCGGACTAGATAGAGAGACAAGATTAAGGAGAGGGGCTGACTAGAGGGAGAGGGACTAGGAGACAGACTAGATAAAGAGAGATGGCCTAGAGGACGGGCTGGGGATAGACTAAGAAAGAAGAAGGACAGACTAGAGGACGGGCTGAGGACGGACTAGATAGACAAGACTCAGGGGTTCAGACGGACGAGAAGAGGTCAAGAGGTAGCTGAGGAGATGGCAAAGATTGGAGACTAGAGACAGGGCTATAAGGACACAGAAGACGAGAAGGACTAGAAGCGGGCAAAAGAGAGGCGGAAGGGCAAACTGACAGAGCAGACAGATAGAAGGTTACAGGTCTTATTACAAATCAGGGAAAGTGTAACATGCCCTGAGGCTGGAGGCGGCTAAGGCCCTTATTGTATTCAAGAAGTTCGAAGCGCAGCAGGTGCGAGAGAGACACAGTGGAAAGAGACCGCAGGAAAACAGTCAGGTTGTACTTTATTTCCCTGTATTCCTAATTTGAAATAGTATCTCATAAATAAACTCTGCTTTGATTATTTGGTTAAGAGGCTTCTTAATCTTTAGTCTATCAGTTTGGGAGCAGTATGGTGGAACTTTATAAACGGCCCAACATTAAATTAACGAAGTCAGATAGCCAGCAAGTCAACAGTCCCCAGTTTAGTCCTCCAGTCAGATTAGCCCCCCAAATTAGCGCTAGTCACCAAAAATATTTTTAAATTTGAATGGCGACCACGAAGGGACTTAACGGCCCAATTATAATTTTTCTAAATTTGTCATTTTTCATATAATCATAATTTTTCATAAATCCAATTATATATAATTTTTCCAGGTTAGTTATAGTTATGAACAATTAATTTTTTGTACGCTATTTTATGCCCCTATCAACTCTTTATTGGACTATTGTTATAATTCTTCTATTCTCTTTTCTAAGCCATCCTCTATACCAGGCCCTCTTAAATTTTTCTACTCACAACCCCTTTTTACCCAAGAAATTTTTACATGACCCTGGGTATGTAGGTATATAACATAGGTATACATAACCTTTTACTGTTGCCAAATTGTTCACAACCCCCACATTCAGTTACTTGACCCCATATGGGGTCATGACCCACAGTTTAAAAAGCTAGGCTCTATACTGATAAAATAATCTTCATCCCATTCCTCAAAAATCAGTCCCTGTTGCATCTTGGATAAAATAAGACAATATTGTTAACTTTGACATTTGAAATCCTCTATACCCTAGCTGTGGATCAGGTTATTTCAGATATTCTATACTAATTTTCTTCACACATTCCATGTTTCAGCCAAAATGGCCTATGAATTAGTTCCTGAATTTGCTATTCCATTTATTTTCTCTGTGTCTTTGCCAGAGGCTGCCCCATGCCTATTCTTAACCTTCACCTCACAAAATTCTGAGTTTCTTTCAAGAGTCCACTGAGAAGCCAGTTCCTATTTAAAGCATTGCCTCATACCCTCAGTTTTCAGTGTTTTCTCTCTTCAAATCACTTAGTATTTACTTATGTGTACATAATATCTACTCCCTAGTTGAAAGCAAGTTCCTTGAGGGCAGATACTATTTTATTTGTGTCTTTGTACCAAGTGCTGTTTAATTCTCCAGTTGCGAAATCTGGATGAAATTAAGTCATAGTATACTAACATTGTCCCTAACCTGTAGGGCCAAGGTTCACACTACCTTTGGCTTAGATATCCTTGAGCTCTTCATTACCTGTTTGATAACCATTTCTGCTATCACCTTCCTTTCAAAGAGTTTTCTCAGATTGTCATCAAAGATTTGTGTTGTTTCTTGAATAGACCCTTGAATCTTCCTTAATTCAGCATCCAGTGACTAAAATAATAGTAGTAAAATTAATACTTAGTAAAGTTACATGTTTCTTTTCTTTCTTTCTTTCTTTCTTTTTGGTGGGGCAACAAGGGTTAAGTGACTTGCCCAGGGTCACACAGCTAGTAAGTGTCAAGTGTCTGAGGCCAGATTTGAATTCAGGGACTCTTGAATCCAAGGCTGGTGCTTTATCTACTGTGCCACCTAGCTGCCCCAGGTTACATGTTTCAAGGTAATAGAATAAACTTGTTAGTAAACTTCAACTCAGTCTTCCAAATGGGCAAACTTATCTGGACATCCATAGGGATAGATTCACTAGAGTTTGGCACTTCTAGGATAGCCTTTGTCCCATGAGTGCCTGATGTTTTTCAAAGTAATAATATAATGATAATTTATACTATATCACAAGAAAATTTTGGTAAGATATTTGCATCTTATAGAAACAAGAAATACCTATGTATACTAATCCTCTTGCATTAATTTAAAAGATGATTTCCAGAGATTTTCTAGTTGTTTACATTGGTATGTTTGGTCATCCCAACAGGTCTGTAAGCTCCTTTTGGGAAATAAATAAGGTTTCTTCTTTTGAATCTCCAACAGAACATAATGCAGAAATAGGCATCTACTGACTGAATAAATTCTCAAGAAACAAATGACAACAATAAAACTCTCAAAAGTTCTACTTTAATAAAGTCAAAGACCAATAATAGTGGAATTTTTTAATCTGTTACTCAAATGAATCTAATCAATATGAGTACTCCCCCTAGTGATGTAGAGTACAACTTATCCATGCCTGTCTATCCTGTGTAATTGTTGCCTGTATCTTCCCACAAGGGGTCCCTATCCAATGTGGTAAGGGCCTTCCTTGCTGTCTCTTGACATGAGGAAAATACTAAGTGTGCCAAAGGGCTATCTAATGGATACCCCTCACTCTTGCCAAGCCTAGTCCATCTTCTTTTTCATCCATACATTTATTTCCTCCATAGAGCCCAATTCTGATGATATAGAAGTGATCCTGTGTTCTTGAAAGCTGTCACAGCCCAGAACAAGCACTAGAAGGTTTTTCTACCATTCTTTGCATGTACTTCTTTTTTCAGGGCAATGAGGGTAAAGTGACTTTCCCAGGGTCACACAGCTAGTTAAGTGTCAAGTGTTTGGGGCAGATTTGAACTCAGGTCCTCCTGAATCCAGGGTGGGTACTTTATCCACTGCATCACCTAGCTGCCCCTTTTTGTTTTGTTTTGTGGGGCAATGAGGGTTAAGTGACTTGCCCAGGGTCACATAGCTAGTAAGTGTCAGGGTCCTCCTGAATCTAGGGCCTGTGCTTTATCCACTGTATCATCTAGCTGCTTCCCTTTGTATATACTTTCTTTTTCTTAAATTTTATTTGTTTGGTTTGGGGGCAGGGCAGTGAGGGTTAAGTGACTTGCCCAGGGTCACACAGCTAGTGTCAAGTGTCTGAGGCCAGATTTGAACTCGGGTCCTCCTGAATCCAGGGCCAGTGCTTTATCCACTGTGCTACCTAGCTGCCCTTGTCAGTTGTTTTTACAATGAGATTTTTTCACATTTTCTTCTATTTATTCATTCTTTTGACTTTGTTTTATTGTTTCTTAAAGTTTCATGCAGTCATTAGCTTACAATTAATCATTCATAATTTTTAAGGAGTTATTTTCTTCAGTAAGATTTGTACCTCTTTTACCAAGATGTCAATTCTCTTTTTCAGAATTTTCTCACATTGCTTTAATAGGCTTTGCTTGTAGATTATTTTTCTGTAATTGCCTTTTACCACCACAGAAGTCTTTTATGGTCAGGTTCATTTGTTGTTGTTTGCGAATTTTTCCAACCTCTTTTTTTTTTTGGTGGGGCAATGGGGGTTAAGTGACTTGCCCAGGGTCACACAGCTAGTAAGTGTCAAGTGTCTGAGCCCGGATTTGAACTCAGGTACTCCTGAATCCAGGGCCGGTGCTTTATCCACTGCGCCACCTAGCTGCCTCCAACCTCTTTCTTGGCTTTGGACTTTATATTAGAGTTGGTCTGTGCTCCCCTCTGGGAGGGCTGGTTGGCCTAAGATTCTGTAGCTCAACCTGGGTTCCTGTAGATTTTTGGTGCTTCCAAGGTGGTGTGATCTGGGGAGAGGTCTGGTCACTGTCCTCCTGCTCTGTACTCTGGTCCTTACCCAGGTGGAACCATTGCTCCTCTCCATCCATCCCTGTGCACTAGGTTTGCCAGTGTTCCTGCTACTGTTGCTGGAGCTGCTGTCTCCAAGGCCTAGAGCCACTACCACTGCTGCCACGAGCTACATTCTACCTCTCTCCCTCCCTCCCCCTCCCCCCCCCCCCTCAGCTTCCCAGGCTGAAACAATAACTCACTCTGACTTTTCCACTCAGAGTTCAAGTTGGACTTTTCTATAGTTGTCCTATAGGAGAGGTTTTGAGGGAAGTTTGACAGTTATGACCAAACTTTATTCTGCCATATTGACTCTGCTTTGTGGAGCAGGTGCTAGAGAGAGGGTGAGAATTTGAAACTCAAAAAAATTTTAAAACAAATGTCAAAAATAAATAAAAAACTATATTTGGTGAATCTGGTAGGATTCCTTCTTTATGTATTTCTTCAAACTGTTTATATAGTATTGGAATTGGAAGCTAATCTTTTTGTTTTCCATGCCTATCTGAAGAAAACTAGTAAACAAACAAACCAAAAAGGGATGATGGTGATGGTAGGTAATTTTTTGTTTCTTGGGGACGTGCTTGTATTGCACACAAAACTCAGAGAAACACAAAGCCATACATAGTCTTCAATTCTTTTACTTTGGGATTTGAATGGTCTCTAACTTAGTAAGAAGCAAAAGAAAAGATATGTTGGGCTCTGTGGCGAGGCATTAAAGAACTTCATAAGGATGGGAAGCTTTTGAGTTTTGTAAGAAGCTTTCTGCTGTATTAAACTGGGCAACATTCCTTTCCCTCAAATGTGCTCAAGAACAACTCCAAGTTTACTTACAAAAGTCTTTGAAGGTGTGGAGACCATTATGAAGAAGCATGTGAAGCCAGCAGTGGGATCCCAGAGCTCAAAGAACAAGGCATTACTGAATGCCACCACACCAAGGACATTTAGACTTCCCCAAGACATAGCATATTAGTTTTGTTCCTTAGACATATAGGGAAAAAAACTCTTCAGGCACCACTGACATTCAAAATCCTTTGTTCATTTTTGCCTTCATATATAAAAACTCTTTTCTGATAAAATACATCAAGGATACAGCTAAGAACTTCAGTGGAAAAGAAAACAGCTAAAAATATGGAGATTAGGGGCGGCTAGGTGGTGCAGTGGATAGAGCACCGGCCCTGGAGTCAGAAGTACCTGAGTTCAAATCCGGTCTCAGACACTTGACACTTACTGGCTGTGTGACCCTGGGCAAGTCACTTAACCCCCCCCCCCCCCGTAGCCCCGCAAAAAAAATTTTTTTTAAAATATGGAGATTAGACAAATTGATCATAAGATAAATAAAGCTAACAAGTTGGCAGGCCCTATTTGATGCTGTATTCTTTCACAAAAGAATAAATAAAACCAGGAGTATTCGCAAAAAAATCCACAAAGCCACCTCACATTTGATTCACATATACTGTTTAGACTCAGTGGGCATATCCATCCTTCTCTTAACTTCTCTACTCCTTGAAAATGGTAATTAAGTGGCAGCTAGGTGGCACAGTGGATAGAGCACTGGCCCTGGAGTCAAGAGAACCTGAGTTCAAATCCGGCCTCAGACACTTAACACTTACTAGCTGTGTGACCCTGGGCAAGTCACTTAACCCCAATTGCCTCACCAAAAAAAATTTTTTTTAAATGGTAATTAATCCTAATCACTACTGAACTGAAAATGTCTTTCAAAAAAAGTCAGTGATACACTGAAACAAATCATATTTGATTTTCCCTATTTTTCCTGGATCATTTTTGTTGTGAATGATGTAAGTTATTAAATTTATTAGTTTTCTTCATAAAATATGATCACACATCTTCCCTTTCAGAAAATAGAAGTTATATAATTGTCTTTAGAGTAACCCCCCAAGGCACAGAAATCTGAAATTTGGAAAACATGTTTTTAATATATTCCCTCTTCTTCATGACCTTTTTATACTTCTCTTTTTCCTCATTTAACTCTTTGACTTTTTTCTCATATTCTTTGAATTGTCTCATTTCTTCCTCAGTCCATATTTCATCCAATTTAGAGAGCATAAAGGCAGGCTGAGGAACTTCCTGAAGATAGAACAGAGAAGCACATGATCCACTCAAGATGGCAAAGTGACAGTGTCATTAAAGCAATAAGAAACAACCGGTAACAAAGAAACCAACCTCTAACTAATCATCACTGAAGGCGACAGGAAAAATGGCCCAGGGTTCAATTAAACTAACAAAGTGTGTCCATGATGTTGGCTGTTTAGCTCTTTTTGGCCAATGAATTGTTTACTATTATATTTATACTCTGGATTTACTATCATTTACAACAAGGGAATTTTGTTTCAAAGAGAATTTTCCGTAGCAATAATGGAAAATTATTAATTATGCATAAAATTATTAATGTAGCTTCCCTCACTGCTACCAAGTACATAAATCTTATTTCTTTAAAGTATGGTTTTCTTTTAGTTTGAAAATCAGTGCTGACGTTTCACATTTCTTTGTGTTTTATTAAAATGTGGGAGATACTAAAAAGATATTATTTGGAGTCTGTGTTTTCCTATTTTTCCCAGGTTGGAAATATAGCGGCGACTTACAGACTGATCCTAATACTTTTATTCATGGTTTGCTGGCCTGGGTTGTTTTGACGCTCTCTATGCATTTTGGTGGCTCTTTTCTTCTTGGGACTCAATATATTGGTGCTGAATTTAATCCAGACACCTGGTTAACTCAGAACACTAGAATCAATTTACCAGGCTGAGCCTCCTCCAATAAAAGGGATTACAGGTGTGCAACATCCCACTCAGCTGGAGTTACTAAAATTTTATGGAATGTTTGCTTTTTAAAAATTTTCTAAAACTGTGTTCCATCTTGGAAAAATGATGAATTATAAAATTCATAGTTCTCACTTTCATCTTTCTTATTCTACCTTCCATGATTAGACAGAACCATTACCATCTTCAAAATATCTTCTTTCTTGACTTCCAAAACTCCATTCATCATTTCCATCAAAGCTCGACGTCTAAAATCATTTCTCTGGAAAAATAACCAAAAGCAAGAGGAGACAGAAGGTAGAGATTAAAACATTCAGACTTTATTAGCAATCATCTAAGACCATAGGCCAAATTGTGTGTATGTGTGTATGTGTGTGGGTGTGTAGAATTAGGCTCTTCCCAAAGCATTTCTTACTGATAAATTACAAAAGATTTTATTGGTTTTTTTCTGATATATTTAAAAACTAATAAGATATTTGTAGAAAACACCATGTGTGATTTAACATGCCATACCTGAGCTAAAAGGAGTCGTTCTAATTCCTTAGCTGCAGCTAGTGCTGCTTGTTCTTTTTGCCATGGAGTAAGGTATTTTTCAACTTTAATCTGAAAAGACAAAGTTTCACTTTATTTCTCCTCCTGTATTATTCATAAAACTCAAACTAAATGGGTTCAACTTTCTCTTGAATATTTTTTTCTTTTTTCTGGAAGAGTCAGGAAATTTAAGTTCTAATTTTAGCTCTGCCACTAATTAAGTGCTTAAAGTCCAAGGGAAAGAGCTCCATTACCTGAAAAAAAGAATGAGAAAGATGAAGAGAGATACTGAAGCTCTTTCCAGTTCTAACATTCCACAATAGAAGCAAAGGGTCCAAGGAAGTTCTTTATCACTTTGATGAACTCCCCAGTCAATCTGATATGCCCCAAATCTTTGTCTTAGGACTCCTGGGGCACTTAACCATGAAGAGAAAGAGACATAGAGACTCCTGATGCTTGGCTGATTCTGCTCAGTAGGTCAAGCCCTGGTCTTAGGAGCCAGGGCACCCTCTCTGAGGTCTATAGGGATCCACTGTTAGGTGAGCTTGCTTTCTAGGCCTTACTTTTTTGTCCTTCTCATGAGGAAGACAAACTAGTAAAGAATGTATGGCTGAGCAGGACTGGTAGTGGGCCAGTCACTTGACTTTTCTGACCCTCATTTTCCTTATTATTACAATGAGTACAATAATACTTTCTCTGACCCATAAACTTTATGTGAGGAAAATACTTAATTGTAAATCATGAGATGATATGAGCTATCATTATAATTATTGTTATTGTTTACACCATCTACGACTATGGCTTCTTCAGCAATTTAACTAACAAAAAATCTGGGAAAAAATCAGAAAAGGGGCATGAGAAGGTAAGGAAAGAATGAAAAAGTTGAACAGTACCTCATTGTCTTCTACTGTTAAAACTAAGTCTGGCTTCTCACAATCTTCTATTTCTGGTTGCCAGACCTCTTCCCCAAGTTCTAGATCTGTGATGATTTCTTGAATTCTTATATTTCTTTCCCTCACACGTGCTATTTCCAATTGTTTTTGTTGAAAGGTGGCATCAAACTCATTATTAAAAGTGGTTTTAATCTTGTAAATAATGTCCTGAAATACCACATATTGGTTAAAGGTTGCAGTTTTAATGGTAATATTATTCCACAATCTTAACAACTCTCCAAGTATCTCCCTATTCTAAATCAACCATACAAATCAAAATCAGATTATTTTTCCTAACAGAATACTTTTTCATAGAATATGATAAAAAGAGTAGGGATCAGGAGATGAGGATTCTATTATAAACTAGGACTCTGAGCAAGTCATTTAACTCTCTGAGCCTCAGCTCCTTTATCTATAAAATGAGAAGTTTAGATTAGATGATATATAAAATAATTTCCAGCTCTTAAATTCAGTGATTCAAAGTTATCCCCTGCTCAATAATTTTCAGTGTTTCCCCATTGCCAAAAGGTGAAGACACCAGCATAGATATCATGCTGAACTATCTCCTTTGGGTTGGCTTTTGATTGAAGGTTTCACTCAATCAAAAATGTGTTTAGTATATCTATACTCTATTATCTAATATTTGGTGGTTTAAAAGAAAAGATGATTTAAAACGACACTTCATACTGTCATGAGATCAGAATTTTTTCTTATCATTTATAGATAAATACAGATATAATAGATATAATAGAACAGGATTTTCTTTGTCTTACCACTATACACAAAGACATATATCACTTAAAGGCTTTTTGATGAAGGAGGAGGAGGAGGAGGAGGAAGAGGAGGAGAGGAAGGAGGAGGAGAATCATAGCACAACGGTGTGACAGTGCCATCACAGGGTTGTATTAATTACGTGGGACACTAATGCAATGTACTCCTTATGTACCCCATACAAGGTGTGTTACAATGACCCAAATTCTGTATGTTTTCTATACTATTATAAAACAGCATATGGGATAAGGATAGGGACTAAATTGGTAATATTTCATTGCTACAATTTCAATCGCTACAAGGAGCTTCCTGATGAAAACTTCCTCTTACAATGCAAGTCAGCAATTTAAAAAGTCTTAGTGGTTTGCTTAGGGCACAAAGAGATTAGGGTCATGCAACCAGTTCATGTCAGACACAGGACTTGAATCTGAGTCTTCCAGAGTCCGAAGCCTGCTCTATTCAGATCTATATCAACTTAAAAAAGGAAAAAAGTGATCAGCACCTTAATCTAGTATTCAGCCTCACTTTATAAGGAAGCTCTACTGATTTCAAAGATAAAAATAGATTACCTTCAATAGTATAATCTGGTTGATTTTCTCCTCTCTGGTATGAAGTTCTAATTGGCTATTCAATATACCTATATCCACACCAAAGCTTGTACATAAACTTCCAAGTAGATAATTGGGTAAACTGCTATCTCTTTTTGCTAATTCATCTTCGTCCTCTTCTTCTTCCTCTTCTTCTTCATTTGACTTTTTATCCAGGGAAGAAGCTACAGGATGAAGCTCTACAATATGCTTTCGCAGCTATGTATGAAAAAACACATTCATTATTAACAAATAACTTCTCTAAAAGTCAACCTCTGAATATAATTATTTAAAATCATTTTAAGACTTTAAATTCTGCTTTCAACACTCATATTCAAAATTGTGGGAGGACCTAAACACTTCTATAGAAGAGATTAGATCTTCAGAGACTAATGTACTATAGAGAAATAATAACAATAACATAGATAGCATTATGTAATGCTTTGGCAGTTAGGTGGCACAGTAGATAATGCTGGGCTTGGAGTCAGGAGGATCTCAGTTCAAATCTGGCCTCAGACACTTACTGGCTGTGTGATCCTGGGAAAGTCACTTAACCCTGTTTGCCTCAGTTTCCTCATCTGTAAAAGGAGCTAGAGAAGGAAATGGCAAACCACTCCAGTATCTTTGCCAAGAAAACCCCAAATGGGGTCATAGAGAGTCATATGCCTGAAACAAATGAACAACAAATATAATGCTTTATAGTTTGCAAAGTACTTTACAAAGATTATCTCATTTTACCTTCACAACAACCCTGAGAATTAGATGCTATTATTATTCTCATTTTACAGTGTAAAATGTATCTGGTAAGGCTGGATTTGAAATCAGGTCTTCTGGATTCCAAGTCCAGTACCACCTAGCTGTCTCTGTGCCACCTAGTATGCAGCAGTATAAGGTTAATAGGATAATTTGTCCTTTTGAATATTTAGATGTGGGTTTGGTACTTAAACATGAAAAAAAGTCGTGTTTGTAATTTATACAGGAATTAATTCACATAGTGACTGATATGTATGTGAATGTTTTATACTTCAGAAACTATAAATGGAAAGTTTTAGACCTTTGCTCAGTAGCTCATACTACATCAAAAGGTGTTGTAGCTTTAAGGGTCTGACTTCATTCTTTGTAATGCCAGGTAGGCTACACAACTATGGGTTCTAACCTGTATGGGATAATTCTGTATGAAAAAACATATCGTTCCAAAGTAACAATTCATTCCACCTTTGACTAGTTTTCTTAAAATTGCATATCACTATATAAAAGGGACAAGGAGAAAGTATAAATGACTAAAAGTAACAGTTCATCACTACTTACTAAATAATGAAAGGTTCATGTGCTGTGCTCATTTTCATATTTTTTTAAAAATCCATGCTAATTGAATAAGTATAGAATTTATTACATAATGTAATAAGTTGGAAATATTAACAGAAATGGTATTTTCAACATCTCTTACACTGCATTTCAATTAAAGCCAACATTAAGGGAGACTAAGTTAAAAGGCATCACACATGTTCAAATCCATACTTTAACTTCAGCTGCTTGAAGCTTCTTTACATGTAAAACTGTCTCCAATTCTTCCAACTCTTCTGGAGTTCGATTTCTCATTGGGAAATTCTGCACTTGCGAATGAGTATGAAAGGACTTGACAAATGTAAAAAATAAAGAATTAAAACATGTTTTCAGTTTATTTGTGAAAAATGAAATCTCTTGATAAATAGCATCAATGTTTACTGTTTGTAAAATATAAGTTGATAGAATTTCATTAATACTAGTATGGATGGGGCAGCTAGATGGCGCAGTGGATAGAGCACCGGCCCTGGAGTCAGGAGTACCTGAGTTCAAATCCGGCCTCAGACACTTAACACTTACTAGCTGTGTGACCTTGGGCAAGTCACTTAACCCCAATTGCCTCACTAAAAAAAAAAAAAAAGTCATCATTCTATAACATTTCTAAATCCTCATGTTCCATACTAGTATTTTTTTTTAAGTGAGGCAATTGGGGTTAAGTGACTTGCCCAGGATCACACAGCTAGTAAGTGTTAAGTGTCTGAGGCCGGATTTGAACTCAGGTACTCCTGATTCCAGGGCCGGTGCTCTATCCACTGCGCCATCTAGCTGCCCCATGATGACTTTTTATTAATAATTTGATAGTTTAATGAAGCCCTGGCTTTTCCTGTGTATCATCCTCTCAAATTGACACATATCACAATCACTTCACTGTGTGATCCTAATCTATATCTTCTTATAAATTTGACATAAAAGATCCACCACCTTGTTGAAGGTCTTATTCTAATTTGTCTCTCTTAGCTATACCAATGTACCGGTGAAACGATTCACCATTTTTTTCCCCATATTTCCTGCATGATGAGCCCACCTCATTTCCCAGTCACATCTACCTTAAGTGTCTCTTGTACTACTTCTTACATGCAAGTCATCGTTACAGACTACTCAGGTCATATGCTGCAGACAACTTATACCTCCCATGAGCTTCCCACTGCTATTTGGATTATTCATAATTTTGATTCTTCCTGGTCTTCCATGATTTTGAATTATAGAGCAGCACTGAGTGAATACCAGTATTAACATGATGGGCTTTAATAGTTGCAAAAGTCTAGGGTTGTGATAAGTATTCCCAAAGATGATCTAGCTTGATCCTGCTCCTACTCAATTCTGGACTCATTGGCTACAGTGCCTATTCAGAATATACCCACTGACCCACTCAATAGGCTGAGAGTCTCTGGCTGTGTCATAGTCTAGGATAATATACATTTTCTACCTACTTTGTTCTCTCAGCATTAATAGCGACTTTTTCAGTATTAATAGTTAGTAGTGACAAATCCATTTCTTTGGAATTTTAATAGTTTTCACTAAAGATGGTTTGAATGGGTCTCTAGGGGGCACAGTGGATAGGGTGTCAAGCCTGGAGTCAGGACTTAAGTTCAAATGTGTCCTCAGATATATACTAGCTGTGTGATCCTGGGCAAATCACTTAACCTTGTTTGCCTAAGTTCCCTCATCTGTAAAACGAGCTGGAGAAGGAAATGGGAGCCCATTCCAGTACCTTTGTCAAGAAAACCCCAAATGGGATTAGGAAGACTGAGACAAGACTGAACAACAACAACAACAAAAAGATAGTTTGTAGTTTAATAATATGAACCCTGTAATACCATAAATTGTCCTCTCTGAACTTCAAGAAACTCTCTAAAGCTTAAGTTATAGACATGGGATTAGCATCAAGGAAGGGGATATCTATGCCAACCAAATCACAGATCCTTGACCTATTGATTAATGATGTAGTTCCTACTTCCATGCTTTCTTCTGGGAATTTGGAATCTGACTTGTCTAGCTCTTTGCAAGAGAAAAAAAAAAGAAGGCTCTCAGCTTGTACGCATAGAGTTTATATTGATCTTACAGGCAATCAGGAGCCACTACAGTTTATTGAGTAGGGGATGGGGGTGGGATAACATGGCCAGACCTACACTCAGGCAGATATGTGGTGGATGTACTAGAATGTAGAAAGACTTGAGCCAGAGATGAGAAGATTATTGCAATAGAGCAGACAAGAGGTGATGAGTATTTGGATTAGGGTGGTCACTGTGTGAGTAGGCATGCTAGAGATGTTATAAAGAAAGAAATGACAAGATGTAGCATCTGTTAGGCAATCAGCTTGGCAATTTGTGAGCAAGAGAGAAGAGTTGAGGATGACACCAGGCTTTAAAACTGAGTAACTGAAAGGTGGTAGTGCTGCCACAGTAACCATTCTACTATTCTCTCGATCTATTGTCACGTCTCTCTTCCATTTCATAGCCAAACTGCTAGGAAAAGCATACTTTGTCTCGGTTTATTGCTCTCTTACTTCTTACTTTTTTGCAGTTTGGCTCCCCAAAACACCTGAAATAGGTCTCTCCAAGGTCACCCATAAATTTTTGATCATTAAATCCAGTGGCCTTTCTCAGTCCTTATCCTTCTTGACCTCTCCATTATTTGACCTCCAATCACCCTTTCTTCCTATTTACCTTCTCTGCCCTTGGTTCTTATCATACTTACTCCCCTGTGCCTCTAACGGATATTTGCCAGGCTCCTCTTCAGGATCATTGTTGCTGTTCTGCTCACCACTGGTGCGATGAAGCACTTAGTCTAGGTATGCAAACCAAGGCCTGCTTTACTGAGATAGAAAGAATAGAACCCTCAAGTAGTTTCACAAGGATACAGTGGAAGCATTGATTCCTGAAGCTTCCCTGTTTGATTGTGAAGATTTTCTGGGTGATCCCAAGTACAGACAACTTGACCGAAGTTAGGGGTTCTGTGAAATCTGAAAAGTTCCCAAACAGGAGGCAGGCCAATCATTACATACTCCTAGGAAGATCAACTTCTCAGGTGATCATTAATCTGAAGATGTACCTACTCCTTAGGTCGTCCTCTAAGTGCCTTTACTTAGTAGAGCAAAATGAAATCTTAAAGGTTTTCCTCCAACAAGGACTATCTCAGGAATATATTAAGATTATATAAGATTCTTTGATAAATGAGATCACAGAAATACAACTTTGCTCAATCACCTTCTGGTTATTAACATCCAATGAAGAATAAAACAGGGAAATATATGCTTTCCCAAATTATTCACTACCATTATGGGGGATGTCTTGAACATAGTCCAAATGGAAGAGAGATTCCCTATAGATGGTGAGGTCCTTTATATGCTTTTTTATGTGAAAGACATTGGAGTGATTGAATCAAGTTCCCAAACATTATGAAGCTTCTCAATGAAACCTCTGATTTTTTAAATGGATTGGCAAAACAACCAAAAAGGAAAAATGAAATGGATGAAAAAACCCTATTGTTCAGATTAGGTAGTGTCATGAGTAAAATTCAACAAGAAGTAGACTGAGGGGGGCAGTTAGGTAGCGCAGTGGATAAAGCACCGGCCCTGGATTCAGGAGGACCTCAGTTCAAATCCAGCCTCAGACACTTGACACTTACTAGCTGTGTGACCCTGGGCAAGTCACTTAACCCCCATTGCCCTGACCCCCCCCCAAAAAGAAGTAGACCGAGGCATATTCTCTCCAACCAAAATAACAGTTTATTAGTAGGCTGTCTGGTAAGAAAATAGATAAATAGCTGTGTCAATGAAGCCAAAGACCCCAAGTAGAAGGATAGCTCCTCTTTTTTGTTTTTTGGGGAGTATAGAACAAAGAACAGGATTTTGTAGGTGGGGAACAAGTTATGATTGGTACAAGGTTAGCAGCATCATGGGGGTGAAGACATAATTGATTACATAAACAACGATGTACAAAAGAGATTAGATAGATAGATAGAGATAGATAGATAGACAGACAGATAGATAGATAGGACAAATTCATTAATTGTTTGTTGGATCTGTGATTTTATCAGTGTGGATACTCCCCTCATCTGGGTAGCTTATAAACTATCCAGGGTTTCTCATTCTGTGTGATTTTTGTCCATGCCCTCTCCTAAGTCTTCCAGAAAGGAATAATGCAAGTCAGGTGATCTGTGAGATTAGGAATGTAGCATCTGCTGTCAGTTACCCTAAGAACACAAGCCTCCCATTCCAAGGCAGCTTGTAAGTAGTTGATAAAAAACAGGGAGAGCAAGAACTTCTGGGTTGGCATTTATTACAGGCTGACCAATTATACTGTGATGGCAGAGGTATGTGTCTTCAAAATAGAGTCAGAGAACCTGTTAAGATTTAGTCATGGCAAAGCAGTGTAGTTCTGAGAGCCCAATGTCATTATATGACTCGCATTTCTTTATATTCAGCAGGACTGTCTTGAGTCCTTCAGAAAGTCTTGAGTACAACCAGAATGTGCTATAAGTTCCCCAAGTTCTTAGGCTAAAGAATACTCATGGGTCAGGTGGTGATTACTCCACATCACAAGATTACTTACAAATGCATTCTCAAAAAAACCTGTGGAGCCCTTTCTTCTTCTTTCTGGGCATACCTTTATCAGAGGACATGAAACCATGACAAAGGGTCATTGTAAATTAAATTATGTTCTTGGTATACATAATGTTTGACATGATTTTCGGAGAGAGAAATCTGTGAAAGAAGAGATCAGAAATGAAGAAGTAATTGCAAGTGTTACTAAGGAGTGGAAGAAGAAAGGAGGAAAGACAAATATGGGGATATGTTAGTGTGAAAGCCCAAATAGACCAAAGCAGAAAGGATCTAAATGAAGAAGACAGATCCTAGGTACTGTGCTGGGAAAGCTCCAGAGGGGACTGAACAAACACAGTTCTGCACTTTGGGAAGAATGCTTTTTAGTAATGGAAGGATTGTTTTACTTTTACCTTCAGTGTTTCTGAGGTTATTAATAATTGAGATAATATGTTTAGAATATTCACCATAAGTACTTGGCCTTTTACACTCATGGAATCCCAACATTCTTTTTTTAAAACGTTCCACAAATACATCTTCGCTAGATTTTCCATTTCTGTTTCCTTTCTTAACTGTAAGGGGGAAAAAAGAAATTGTAATTATTTCAAAAAGCCACATGTGGAACTTACTAATATCAATAATTGGCATGGGGATATAACTATAGATATATGTCATATGTATATGTGTGCGCACACATGCAGCTTCTGTGGAGGATCTATAGGATAATATGGACAAGAATGCACAGGATGAGAAGAGCATGGATGAGTTATGATCTTCACCAACAAAGTAAATAGCTCTGATGAAGTAATAATAAGTCTACTGCAGGGACAACATGCACCTAAAGAGAGCTAGTTCGCACTTGCCTGGTGTTCTACAAATCTAGTCAAATCTTTTCAAACTGAAAAGAATGGGGTAAGGAGAAAACTTCTCAATTCTATAGAGATAAAAAATATAATGTAGAAAGAATAGCTGTTGAGCACCGGGAAGGTTACTGAGTCAATATCTGAAAAGGGAGCCAGTAGTAAAGCCCCAAACTACAAATATCTTGCTTCAAGTTCATGAACATAAGGAAACAAGCAAGTCAAACTAGAGGTCCTAACACAAGGAGGCAAATTTGACCTTGCAGATAGCCCTGAGCCTTGGCAGGATGAAACTCATTGACTACAATGTGACTCTGGGTGGCCATTTCCCCCCCCCCCCCAAATAAAACATAGTGGGGAAAAGGGAGGAAACGTAGATAGCAGATATTAAAAAGGTGTACTCTTGGGGCAAATAGGTGGAGCAGTAGATAAAGCACTGGCCTTGGATTCAGGAGGACCTGAGTTCAAATTCAGCCTCAGATATTTGACACTGACTAGCTGTGTGACCCTGGGCAAGTCACTTAACCCTCACTGCCCTGCCCCCCCCCCCAAAAGATGTACTCTTTTTTTTTTGCACTGAATACAGTGACTTTATTGATGGTATGTACACAATAGAGGACTCTAGGCTTCTCCCCCCTACTACAGGGGTGCTTTGGAACAACAATGTGAATGGGGCATGGGATCCCTAGCACGGGAACATAGGGATATGGGCTCCCCAGTGGTGGAACTCTTCTTTTGGCTGGGGATGAAGATCCATGGCTTTCCACTTGACTCCTTGGAGGCCACGTAGACCATGAGGTCTACTACACGGTTGCTGTAACCATACTCATTGTCATACCAAGAAATGAGCTTCACAAAATGGTCATTGAGGGCAATGCCAGCGCCGGCATCAAAGGTAGAAGAGTGGGTGTTGCTGTTAAAGTCACTGGATACAACCTGGTCCTCTGTGTAGCCCAAGATGCCCTTCAAGGGTCCCTCTGGTGCTTGCTTCACCACTTTCTTGATATCGGCATATTTGGCAGCTTTCTGCAGGCCGCAGGTCAGATCCACAACAGACACACTGGGAGTAGGAACACGGAAAGCCATGCCTGTGAGCTTCCCATTCAGTTCAGGTATGACCTTGCCTATAGCCTTAGCAGCACCAGTGGAAGCAGGGATGATGTTCTGGGCAGCACCACGCCCATCATGCCACAGCTTGCCAGAGGGTCTTCTGGGTAGCAGTAATGGCATGGACTGTAGTCATGAGTCCTTCCACGATGCCAAAGTTGTCATGAATGACCTTGGCCAAGGGGGCCAAGCAGTTGGTAGTGCAGGAGGAGTTACTGACAATCTTAAGGGAATTGTCCTATTTATCATGGTTCACTTCCATCACGAACATTGGGGCATCAGTAGAAGGGGCAGAAATAATGACCCGCTTTGGCTTCACCCTTCAAGTGAGCCCCAGCCTTTCCCATGGTTGTAAAGACACCAGTGGACTCTACAGCATACTCAGCTCCAGCATCTCCTCACTTAATATTGGTGGGGTCTGTTCCTGGAAGATGGTAATGGCTTTTCCATTGATCACCAGCTTTCCATTCTCAGCCTTAACGGTGCCCTTGAACTTGCCGTGGGTGGAATCATATTGAAACATATAAACCATGTAGTTGAGGTCAATGAAGGGGTCATTGATGGCCACAATGTCTACTCCGTTGGAGTTGAATGCAGCCCTGGTCACCAGGCATCCAATACAGCCAAATCCATTGACTCTGACCTTTACCATCTTGTTTCAGGGATGCAACTGAAGCAGCGGATCCTGGCACTGAGCTTGGGAGAGGAGCTAAGAGCCAAAAAGGTGTACTTTTGTGAAGAAATGCAGTAATCAGAGTGAGAAAGTCCTTGGGCAAAGGTCAATGGAAGGATAAAGGAAAGCAGGTATGACATAATAATGATGTGGGCCTTTGACTCTTGTAATATCTCTCTTTGTCTCTGTGTATCCCTCCCTCTCTCCTCTCTTCCTCCTAAAAGTGGAGCAGCAGTTAAACCAGACTTTCCCCCTCCTCCCTGCCAGTTGCACTGCCTTCCTCATGATGACTCCATTCTGAAGGCTGCTTGACTTGATGGGTCCCCAGCCAGGCCTGCTCCCCACCCCACCCCAGGTGCCCCAACCCTACCAGCTCCTCTTAATGCTTTGCCTTCCTCTTTTCTGTCACTTTAGTCATGTCTGACTCTTCGTGATCCCATTTGGGGTTTTCTTTGCAAAGAATGACAAAATGATTTGCCATTTTCTTCTCTAGCTCATTTTACATATGAGGAAACTGAGGCAAATGGGGTTTGGTGATTTGCCCAGGATCACACAGCTAGTGAGTGTCTGAGGTCAGATTTGAACTCGGCTCTTCCTGACTCCATACCTGGTGCTCTATGCGCTGCACCACATCCCTTTCTCTCCCACTCACACTGCCACCTCTGTGGTGGTGGAGGCCCTCATTATCTCTTGCCCAGACTACCTTGGCAGTCCTATTTTAAGGCACTCCTCACTTCAGCCCGTCCTCCACTCAGCTGCCAAAGGGATCTTCTTCAAGAACAGATCTGACCTTGTCACCCCCACCTACCTGACCAATTTTAATGGTTTTTAAAGCTCTTTCACAACCTGGCCTCTTCCTCCCCTGCCAGTCTTCTCACACCGTGCTCTCTTCCATGTATTCTAAGATCTAGTGGCCCTGGTCTTCTTGCAGTTCTTCTAATGTCTCATGACTCCATCTCACAACTCCTTGTCCCCCCACCATGCCTAGAACGTTCTCTTCTTACCTACAGTTTTGTGGCTTTCCTAGCTTCCTTCAAGATTTATCTCAAATCCATCATTTGCAAGACCTCCCCCAACTGCTAGTGCCTTCCATCTGAGATTCTCTTCCATTTACACTGTTTCTCTCTTGCATGCACTTGTTTTGCATGTTGTTCCCCCCACCCCCTTAAATGTGAGCTCATTGAGGGGAAGGACTGTGTTTTCTTGCGTTCTTTATTTCCTCAGAACTTAGCATAATTCCTGGACTATCGGAAGCACTTGCTTGTTGATGCTTGTTGACTGGCTGGCTTGCCTTAAAGATTTCATCCTTTAAAAGATTGAAGGTTTGAACCAAGGAGGGGAAATTTTACTCTATGTCTGATTCACTAACAGAGGAAGGCTTCCTGGGATGGAAAAACCGGAAACCTTGGAGAAGTGACCGTTCCATCTTAGAATCTGTGACGATGAGGTTGGGGGGAGTACATAAGTTTTGGGAGAGCAGATTTCTGAGGGTTCAGAGAAAGAATAGTTAGGATTCCACAGGAAGAGGAAGTTAGCCCATCAGGGATGGGAAACAAGAATGAAATTCTGAAGTCACAAAGAGAATGAGTTCGGATGAGGATAAAAAACTGGAATTGTCTGAAGAGACTGATATGGATATACAGAGAAATCCTCAAACAGTTTAGATTTTTTCAGAAGCTGGGCAGAGAAGAGGAGAATAAAGGCAGGCAACAAAGGGTGAGTACAAGAATAGGCAGAGTACCATAAGATAAGTGTCAGAGTGAGCTAATGCTAGTGAAGAAAACTTAAGGCCACAATAAAAATGTTAGGCTACATTGGGGAAAAGAGAAAGATGGAAAAACATGCAGAACTGCTACTTGAAACAGATGGCATGCTGCTAACTGACAAGAAACACGAGGCAGACAAGGGTATTCAATTCTGACCCTACTTCTGGCTTTTTTTTTTTTTTGGCTTGTTTTTCTTTCAAGGAAAGGACAGAAGAAAAGTGACTGACAGGGAGTTCCTATCTAAGATAAGTTGGGAGATGGTAAGAGACCAGTTAGCTGCCCATGAATGAATCAAAGTCCCTGACCTAAACAAACCACATCCTCAAGTACTGAAAGAATTGATGTACAATTGCTAAGCTGGTATCAGTAATATTTTGAAAGATCTGTGCAAAGAACAAGGAGAGCTATGAATAGTTAAAAAAAAAAAAAGGAGAGGTACAAAAGGACTAGAGAACAGTAAATACCTCCATCTTGAAAAGGGGGGAGGGGAGAGTGAATGGAATATGGAAGTAAATGGAAGCTATAGACCAGTGACCTAGAGTTTGATTTTGATAAAAAAAAAAATCATAGGATGTATTATAATGAGATGATTAGGGAACACCTAGAAAAGGAAGCAACAATTGCAGGCAGCACGGCTTCATTAAGAACACTTCATGGGGCAGCTAGATGGCGCAGTGGATAGAGCACCAGCCCTGGAGTCAGGAGTACCTGAGTTCAAATCCGGCCTCAGACACTTAACACTTACTAGCTGTGTGACCCTGGGCAAGTCACTTAACCCCAATTGCCTCACTAAAAAAAAAAAAAAAAAAGAACACTTCATGACAGACTAATGTTAAGTTCCTTTTTTTGATCAGTTTTAGTGGTTCTATGACAGTTTGGAGGAAGGTCTCCAATAGTACCCAGGAATGGAGCCTTGGATTTATTCTTTTTTTTTTTTTAATTTTAGTGAGGCAATTGGGGTTAAGTGACTTGCCCAGGGTCACACAGCTAGTAAGTGTTAAGTGTCTGAGGCCAGATTTGAACTCAGGTACTCCTGACTCCAGGGCCAGTGCTCTATCCACTGCACCATCTAGCTGCCCCCGATTTATTCTAATAAACATTTTTTACCACTTATTTGGATAAAAGTGAAAGAGCATGCTTATCAAATTTATAAATGATACACAGCTCTGGGAAGGATATCTAACACAGTGCATGGTAAGAGTTGGGGTCCAAAAAGTCATTGACACTTTAGAACACTGGGATAAATCTAAAATGAAGTGTTATTATTTAGTTAGTCAGTCCTGTCTGACTCTACATGGACTTCATTTATAGGGTCTTCTTGGCAAAGATATTGGAGTGGTTTGACATTTCCTTCTTCATTATGTCCCCATTTTACAAATGAGGAACTGAGGCAAATAGGTGTTAAAGTAATTTGCCCAGCTTATGTGTCTGAGGATAGATTTGAACTCAGATCTAGCTCACCCTAGGCCTGATCTACTGTGCCTCCTACCTGGCTCAAAATGAAATGTAATAGGGGGCAGCTAGGTGGCGCAATGGATAAAGCACCAGCCCTGGAGTCAGGAGTACCTGAGTTCAAATCTGGACTCAGACACTTGACACTTACTAGCTGTGTGACCCTGGGCAAGTCACTTAACCCCAACTGCCTCACCGAAAAAAACCAACAACAACAAAAAAAAATGAAATGTAATAAGTTAACAACACAAGATAGGTTGCAAACACAAGATGGAGGAAGCATATCCAGGGTTTCAAGTGGTCTGAGGATTCAATATGATTCAACAATGTGATATGGCAACCACAGAAGCTAAGTCAATTTGGGGCTACATTGAGAGCCATAGCTTCCAGAAGCAAACAGATGCCAGTTTCTCTGCACTCTTCTTTGCTGATCAGAGCCCAGCTAAAGTATCGTGTTCACTTCTGGGCACTACAATTTAGAAAGGAGATGGTAACAGAGGAAAACATTCAGAGGATGGCAAAATGGAGAGGGAAAGATTTGAGCTCATGCCACATGACAGACTCAAAGAACTGGAGGAGTTTATTTAGCTGGAAGAAGAAAAGATTCGAAGGGGCCATGACCACTGCCTGCAAGTACTGGAGAGGCTAACATGGGAAAGGGAGATTAGCCTTGGTCTCTTTAGCTCATTCACCCCTTGTGGCAGCCCCAGTACTCTTTGCCATAGCTCTAATTGTTAGGATATTTTTCCTGATGCCAAACCTAAATTCAACTCTTTGCAGTTTCTATCTGTTGCTCCCAATTTTGCCTTATGAGACAATGATCTTATCCCTTCTTTGATCCTCTTTTCCCAACACAGCAAAAACAAACAAACAAACAAAAACCAAAAACACGAAGAAAAAGCACTTTTTTGGTTGCCTTTAAGATTTCCTTTCCTCGCTAGCTTCAGTTCAATCACAGTTTAAGGTCTCCTGATACTTTTTTTGCAGTAGGTTGCCTGCCACACATTTGTATCAATCTTCTGTTACTCATCTTTAGTACAAACTTTTAAAAGCCTAAGTCGGATGGGGCTTTCTTTGTATACTCATAAAGGTCTCTTTGGACAACTCTAGCTTTTCTTCCTCATTAGAATTTAAACCAAGAACCTACTATGGACATAATACTGTGCAAAGTAAAAGGGGAGTTATAAGTAAGAATAAAATATGTTGTCTTTCAGAAGGTATCAGATCCTGGGTTGTAACAGGACGGGTTGGGCCATAATGATAATTTCATCCTTCAAAAAGTTGGAAGAACCAATGGGGGAAATTCTATTCTAAACATGATCCTCACTAACAGGGAAAAACTACTTTCTGGTGTGGAAAGGTTGGAAATCTTGGGGGAGAAGTGACCATTCCATCTTAGGATATATGTTTGAGAAGGATAAGGAAGGAGGGCAAAGTCTGAAATCTACAAAGATTTTTGGAGGGCAGATTTCAAAGTGTTCAAAGAAAAGTTAGGTTGAATTCCATGGACTATAAAAAGTAAGCCTGGGGGCAGCTAGGTGGCACAGTGGATAAAGCATAGGCCTTGGATTCAGGAGGACCTGAGTTCAAATTCGACCTCAGACACTTGACACTTACTAGTTGTGTGACCCTGGGCAAGTCACTTAACCTTCATTGCCCCCCCCCCCAAAGTAAGCCTTTCAGACTGGGGAAACTTTTTTTAAGGTTTCACTGTATTTATTGTTTGTTGATTATAAAATCCATTTATTTTGGTCAAACAAAATGCAACCAATCTTCAGGCAACTCCCAAGGCCTTTGACTATTAGAAGTAGAGGTAAAGGAAGTGTGATATATTAAGTTCATACCATATTTGTACAATATACATGACTCTGCTATACCAAGGGAGACACAAAACTGGAATTTGCACATCAAAGGTGTTTGCCACTGCCATGTGTCATAATACAAATGGAAGAGGACTTCCCTCTAGTCCAGGTGTTCTTAACAGTTGTCTGTAAACTTAACATTTTTTGATAACGATTTCAATGTGCGAATGACTGAAATTAACCTCGGAAACCCCGAACGGGCTGGCACCCCTCCTCTTCCATTTCAGCGGCCAAGCTAAGAAGCCCCATGGGCCTTGGAGCTGGCCAGCCCAGCTGGATGGCTACACCAGCTTCCTCTGCCCAGCACCCAGCCCTGGGGTGGCCATGGAATTAGCTTGGTGTTCCGGTGGGTGTGGAGTGGCCTGAGGGTCAGGTGAGAAAGAAAGGCCTTTTATATACCAGGGAAGTTAAGAAGGTGCAGGGGAACACTACAATGACACTACAGAGACAGAGAGAGGAGCGGAGCAATGAAAGCAAGAGAGGGCTTTGAGTTAGAAGAAAGGAGCAGAGCAGTGAAGCAGAGGTCACTACAGTGAAAGAGGGAAGGTAGTGAAAGACAGGAGGGCAGAAAGTGCAAGATAGAGAGGGGGAGGTGAACCAGTCCGAGCAAGGAGTGGCTGCAGGCTGCAGCAACAGCAGCCAGCATACCCTCATGTGAGAGAGATGCTCCAGCAGGAGAGAGTTTAAAACGCAGTCAGGTTGTATTTGTCTTTGTATTTAATTCTAAGTTTGTTTCATATAAATAAACCCTTTGTTTATTTAAGAAAAAAAAAAAGAGGTGTTTGCTTATCAATTTGGGAAAAGCAGTCAGATAGCCAGCCAGGAGTTCACAGATTAGGGCCCACCAGTTAAAATAATTTTTACAAACATAATTGATTTCCTTTGGAATCCTATATATGTAATGCAATTAAAAAGATTATTCTGAGAAGGGGTCCATCCACGTTATGAGATTGCCAAAGGATGACACAAAAAAGGGGAAGAACCTATGGGAAACTTTTAATAATGAAATTCTGAAGTCACAAGGGAAGTAATTCTAATGAATGAATGAATGAAATGATAAATGTTGAATGAATGAAAAAATAAATTTAAATACTAATAGATTTCAAACACTGTGCTATGCCCTGGGGATATAGAAAAAAAAAGTAAAGATAGTCGCTGCCTTCAAGGAGTTTACAATCTCATAAAGGAAGAAAACACACCTAAGGAGTGGTGGCCAGGGAAAAATATTATTGTTTGGAAAGTTACAGTCAGTCAGTCAGTCAACAAGCATTTGTTAAGCACTTACAGGGATGGTGAGGAGAGCCATAGGGGAGTAGGTTAACACATCCTTTCCCAGCAGCATTGACAGTACTGAATTATGATTCCAGAACTGGAAGGGGCAGAGGGTTCAAGTGGCAAGGCAGCTGTCAAGAAGATGGTGGGGGAGTAGAGTGAATGAATAAAACTAAATTTTTTTAGATCCCATTTGTGCACACACTTTTCCCCCTTATTAATGTGTTTGAAAATTTCTTGTTTTGCCCCTTCCTCCTTTCTTATTCATGTCTATATTCATAAAATGATGATGCTTCAAGTATATACCTTTTCTACTTCTTTATCATTTTCATTATAAAGTTTTTTCATTTCTTCAAGATCCAGAGTAAATTCTTGTACTTCTAACTGTGCAATCTGAGGTGCCAAATCATTTTCCTTCAGCATTTCCTGAATCTGAGTTAAATCATAGAAGCTGTCAGTGACAAGGAAACAATTTCAGCTTTAGAGTTCTTTCCCTGAGTCTATACACATAGAGTTGCTATTCACCAGGATCTTTGAGTTTTATTGGGTTGAGTCACTAGTTCCTTAGGGCTATTCCCAGGTTGGTGATTACAACTGCTTCTCATTTCAGAGCACATTCCATTATCATCCATTCTCTTAAAGAACTTGTGCTATCTCAGAAACATTGAAGAGAACCAAAATAGGTAACATTTATTTCACAAAATTCCTTTAAATAACAAAGACCTAGCCATTTTAAATTTTCCCACATATTTTGCTCTGTTCTTTCTTTATCGTTGATGTTTATTATCTAATGTGTCAAATTCTGAGATGAGCATGTGTGGTAACTAACTTACTAGAATACAGCAGAAAGGTGAGTTTGCAGGCAGAGTAGGAAGAGAACTCATCAACTGGACATGCCTGCCACATCATGCCTGTAGATCTTGGGAGACTAAAGGTACAATATTGGAGTACGAGTCACAACACTTACAGTTTTAGCCAGTGCTCTGATTCCTTGTTTTAGCTCTTTCTTTTTCTCACTAAATTCCTTAACCTCTTTTTCAACAGCCTGAAATGTAACAAATACAACACTTAGAAAGAAATCAAGAATGGCTCCCCAAATGAACACAAGGTCTATTATTTAAAAGCATAACTCTAAAAAATGGAACACACAAAAATGAATGAGATTATACACTGAAGGTGAAAAGGAGTCATCACAACAACTTATCTCTCTCGAGTCTGTGCTCTTCAAGTAGTGGGGAAAGAAAATAAAAACACAACTTTGGCACTGGCACACAGTCAAGTTATTGTACTGAGGAAAACCTAAAAGTGAAAACTGGGAGTCAGTGTTCCTGTGGAGAGAGCCCTGAATGGGGCATCACAGACTCTGGCTCTGCTGCCAGTTATCTGTGTGACCTTTGGTAAGTCAACTTAACCTTTCTCAGCCTCATTCTAACCAAAGGTGTGAACTTCCAGATGATCTCTAGGTGCCCCTCTGGCTCTAAATCTATGACCCAATGAAATGACCTAATGTCTAGTTCAACACTAGAGCATTTAATGAGTAGTTGATCAGGTAAATTATTTCAATTAGAAGATTTTTAGAAATATGAAATCACTGTAGTTAATTAAGCAGATAAATGATATGGTCATATCTATGCTTTGAGAAAATAACTTTTGCAGTTATGTGGAAGATAGATTAGAGAAGGGGACAGACTATATAACCTTGCCATAATTCCTTATTTGTAATATATTGAAGCCTCCTCACACCCACGGTGCATCTCATCATTGCCCTCTAAATTCTTTAGAGAATATAATGTTCTATGTTTTGCTTCCATATTTAAAAAAAAACCTGGTAGAATATTTATGTTAGTGATTTTTAAAAGATAGGCCCTCATTTCAGGAAGAGGTTTCTGGTAAGTTTGTATAATTTTTAAATTTCCCAATGGCAATCAGCCTGACCCCTTCCTTTTTAATCCTGAGCCCAATTCACTCATCATTTGCTATATCCGTAGACAAGCTCTATAAGTTATCTTATTAACCACATTATAGTTTAGCCAACAAGAATTCTTCATTCACTTTTATTATTTTATTTTATTATTTTGCGGGGCAATAAGGGTTAAGTGACTTGCCCAGGGTCACTTAGCTAGTAAGTGTCCAGTGTCTGAGGCTGGATTTGAACTCAGGCCCTCCTGAATCCAGGGCTGGTGCTTTATCCACTGCGCCACCTAGATGCCCCTCATCATTCACTTTTGTGTGGACAGTTAGGCTCAATTTTTTAAGAGTGGTTTTGTATCTTTTCTAGGGGTCACTACCATGTTCTAGATCTTGATGTAGATAGATCACTCCTTAACTTGGACTTTGCACTCAATCTCTATAAGTAGTGGTGAATTTCTTTGGCAAATATGTTTCTTCTATTTTTATACTTCACATGATATTAATGATCTCAGGATCATCAAACGAGATTATCTCTATTACAAGGCATCTTTTATAACTTTGAAGTATACATGAAAAATACCTTATTGGAAGAGAGCTTTTAGGATGGTGCCTTGGTGTGCCAACCGAAGTCTTTTTATAGTCAAGAAATTATAAGAACAGTTGTATCTTTTTAGGCACCAGTAGGGAAAGAGGAGAGGTTGGGATCAAGGGTACTAAGGGAGAGGTTGGCCCTGACAAGGAAATGGGGCTGGAGCAAATAAGGAGAGGATGGGTGAAGATGTGGAGGAATTTTGAAAGTGAAGAGCATGGTAGAAAAGAGAGCTCATGGTGGATGGCCTTGATTTTCTCAGTAAGGTGAGATAAATACTATGAATAAATGGGGTTGAAGGTAATATAAAGGGCTTAAAGAGAAAGGAGGTTTCCTGTGGGAAGTGTGACAGTCAATCAGGGAAGAATAAAAAAGACTGCCATGGAACAGTGAGGTTATAGCTGAGATTATGTTGATACAACACAAATTTATATTGGGTATAGTTAGCACAGTTGCATGTTTTCCTCTAGCAGCATTCAGAAACATGAGAGTGGGAGTAAAGGTAGATAAAGGGTGTAACTCAGGACTGAGGACTGGGAGGATGGGAATAAGGCAAGGGAGCAAGGTAGGTATTTAAGGGCACAGAAGAGTACATGGTTGAACCGGTCAACTCTAGAGATAAGACTATGAAGGGAAAAAAGTGGAGTGATGGTTTAGGAGAGGGATGGAGGAACTAGAAGTCACATTAAGAATTAAGAATAGATTTGGGATGTATAAAGGAAAAGAGCGATGGAAAGACAGGTGCCTATGATTAGGGAGGAAATTTTCAGAAATTAAGACGAAAGAAATGACCATCATTGGTGATGGTGAAATTTGACGTCTGACCTCACTGTGTATGACTGAGATATGCCTAAGAGAATTGAAAAGATTGATGACCTGGAGCATGTGGGTAGGGAAGAAGAGGAAGATTATAGATGGCATTAAAGGCTAAGTAAGAGACACTAGTGGACAGTAATACATAGTAATAGTAAGGTACAATTTTTAAATGTTGCCAAGGATGCATAAATTCCTTATCCCGTTCCTGCCATCAACTATAAAATAATGATGATGGTGGTGATGATAATAATAGTTAACATTTATATAATGCCTCCTATGTACCAGACACTATATTAAGTGCTTTACAAATATTATTGAATTTGATCCTCACAACCCTTGGAGGTCAGTGCTATTGTTATCACTCCCATTTTGCATTTAAGGAAACTGAAGCAAATAGAGAGGCTAAATGACTTGCCCAAAGTCACACAGCTGGTAAATGTCTGAGATCAGATTTGAACTCAGGTCTTCCTGATTCCAGGCCAGGAACTCTCTCCATTGCATCACCTGGTTGCCTCTACATAAATGAACACATAAATACATAGTTACCTCGTGATCTTTCTTTTCTAGCCATGTAGTTTCTTGTTCATTGGCTCCATCTGCAGCACCTGAATGCTCATCTTGTGAAAATGAGTCTACACTTGATTTTGCTTTAGAAAATGCCTCAGAAAAAAAAGGACAGGCATTTATTTTAAACTGAACCTCTAATCCATCAAACTGTCCCTATCCCATTATTCAAGAAACCTCTATAACCCCCACACCATAAGACTTTCTTTGTTTTGTTTTTGTTTTTGTTTTTTGCGGGGCAATGAGGGTTAAGTGACTTGCCCAGGGTCACACAGCTAGTGTTAAGTGTCTGATGCAGATTTGAACTCAGTTCCTCCTGAATCCAGGGCTGGTGCTTTATCTACTGTGCCACACAGCTGCACCCCGTAAGGATTTCTTGATAATTTTGAAGATTGGAAGTGATTATTTTTTGACGTGCAGTCCGCGAGTCCCTTTTCAATAAGCACATGATATTATGCCATATTCTTATTCTAGTGGCACTGACCCCTGCTACTGAAGAACAGGTTTCCCTCCCCAGTTGGCATGATCTATTCCCTTATTCCCATATACTTCAACCTGACGCCTTCAGCTTGTCACTCCAGATCTGTCTCTCCTTTTCGTTGTATATCTTTTGGAACTCCAACTCTTTAATTAACAAACTTCCCCAGACTTTAGACTCTTTCTCCTTACATCTTCTGAAACTCATTTAACTTTGGTTTCCCCTTCATGACACTTAATCTTGGAGGATCCTTTCCAGTACCATTTACATTTTCTCTCATCTCCCCAATTCATAGGTCCCGGTTGGAAGCAGTGTTCTTTGATCCCTACGGCCACTTTCAGATTCTTGTTCTACCACCATCGCTCAGCAAACTCTTCTCTGAAGTCCATTCTATTGAAATTAATAACCCATTCAGAAAGCTCTGTCTGATTCCCCCTTCATTCTACAACGCCTTCTCTCTGTTGATTATTTCCAGTTTTCCTTGTTTGTATCCTTTTTGTTCATAGTTGTTTGCATGCTCTTTCCTCCATTTGATCATGAGCTTCCTGAAAGCAGGAACTGCTTTCGGCCTTTCCTTGTGTCTTCAGTATTTAGCACAGCACCAGGCATATAGTACATGCTTAATAACTGTTTATTGACTGACTGAATGGTTCATAGTCTCCCTTTTCACCTCAACTCCTTTCCTCTTGCTAGGGAACCTTCGACATACATGCTGGATTTACTCCTATCATCTGCTTCCTTTACTCCTAGCCACGCTGGAGCTAAAAAGTGCAAAATCATACTCACTGTGAATGTTATTTAATCTCAATCAGTTTTCACTACAGCCAGACAACTCTCCTAGTTAATTCTCTATACCATTAACCATTACAGCTATTCTAAACCTTCCCCTATTTCCTCAAGCCTCACATGACATACGTACCATCTCAGCTAAGGACTTCAATATTTGTTGAAAAAAATTAAAAACCTCTTTCATTTTCTTTATTCTTCATCTCAGATCTGCCTGACATCATCACAATTCTTTCCTCTCTCACTGCAGTCTCTTGAAAGAGGTTGCTTTTCTTGCTAAGGCCAATCCTCTTTCATATTACCTTGATCCCATCCCTTCCTGCCTTCCCAAAGAGAATTCCCTCAGTATCATCTTCTCTTCTTGATAATCTTCAATCTCTATCTAATGGTTCCTTCCCTGCTACATACAAATATACTGAAGTCTTCCCCATCTTAAAAAAACAACTCATGAATCCTATCATCTCTGATAAACTTTTTGGAAAAAGGTGTCTACAGTCAATGGATCTAAACTCTCCATAATCTTACTTCTGACTTCATCATTCAACTGAAACTGCTTTTTCTAGAGTTACCAATGATCCCCTAATAGCTAAATCTGGTTTTCTTTTTTCAATCCTTATCCTTCTTGACCTCTCTGCAGCATTTGACACTATTGGCCATCTGCTGGATACTCTCTCTTCTCTGGTTTTTATGACATTGCTCTTTCTTGATTCTTCTCCCACCTGTCTCATCATTCCTTCTTACCCCTCTTTTTTGATCTTCATCTATGTTATACCCACTAATTAAGAATATTGCCCCAAGGATCTATCGTGAGGCCTCTTTTCTTTTTCTTTCTAAATACTCTAACTTGGTGACCATATCAGCATCCTTTGGCCTAATTATCATTTTTTCACAGATGACTCCCTGATCTAAATATCTAGATATCTCCTGATTTCCATATCACCAACTGTCTATTGGCATTTTCAAATTAAATGTTTTGGGGCAGCTAGGTGGTCCAGTGGATAGAGCACCGGCCCTGGATTCAGGAGGACCTGAGTTCAAATCCAGCCTCAGACACTTGACACTTACTAGCTGTGTAATCCTGGGCAAGTCACTTAGCCCCAATTGCCTCACAAAAAAACCCCACCCCAAAACCAAAAAAGCCAAACAACCAAAAAAAAAACCCGAAACAAAACAAATTAAATGTCTCATGTATATCTCAACATGTGCAAAGCAAAACCCATTATTTTTGTTCCAACCCCATTTGTTTTCTGGGCTTTCTCATTAATGCACCAACATTTTTCTAGTCACTTAAGATTCCCAACCTCCATGTCATCCTTTACTCCTCACTTTCAGTCACCACATACAATCAGATGCCAACTTATTTTGATTTCTACAATATCCCTTCTATACCTTCCCTACCCTCTACTCACACGGTTACCACTCTAGTTTAGGCCTTTATCACCTTTCACTTAGACTACAGCAATGGCCTCCTAATTGGTCTCTCTTTTTCCTTCCCTTTCTAATCAATTCTCCACACAGCTGCCAAAGTGGTTAAGCACAAGTCTAATCAATGCCAGTGTTCTACTCAATAAACTCCAGTGGCTCCCTCTAGGATTAAATACAGTCTGCTCAGTCTGGCAGTTCAAGCTCTTCATAATCTAGCCCCAACCTTGTTTTTCCTTTTCTTTTCCTGTGGGGCAATGAGGGTTAAGTGGCTTGGCCAGGGTCACACAGCTAGTAAGTGTCAAGTGTCTGAGGCTGAACTCAAGTCCTCCTGAATCCAGGGCCAGTGCTCTATCCATTGTGCCATCTAGCTGCCCCCACCCATCCTATCTTTTTATTCTTTACTCCCTATCCATGAACTCTATGGTCTAGCTACAATGTCCTACTTTACTGTTCCTCACATGTGACGCTCCATCTTCTATCTCCATGCCTTTGAACTGGCTATACCCTATGCCTGGAATGCTCTTCTTCCTCATCTAATGTCTCAGATTCTTTGGCTTTCTTCAAAATTCAACTAAAATACCATTATCTGAAAGATTCTTTCCTCATCCTCCCAGGTGCTAGCTAGCACCTTTTTATCTAAAGTTACCTTATACTTAGTGTATGTATTTTGTATATATCTATTTATATACATGCTGCCTCTCCTATTAGAATATAAGTACCTTATGGGAAGGGACTGCTTTCACTCATTCCTTGTATCCCTAGGGCTTAATGCACTGAATAAGCTATATTATAGGCTTAATATATTGTTAAATATGCCTAATATTTAGACTATGTATTATACTACATTTTATTTATATAACATATCAATTTATTTTTATGTCCTTAATCATCTACCTTAATCATGGCTATTAGTTTCAGATTATAGGCTCATAAGAGGCAGTTTATGTTTAACTCAGAATAAAATTATATCATCATAGATTTCAAGTTGAAAGGGACCTTGGCGAGGCCATCTATTCCAACTTCATTTTATAAATGAGAAAATTGAGTTCCAGGTATTTTGAGATTTTACCAAGGAGATGCATATAGTGAGAGTCAGTGTCATAATACCAGCTGCACTGAGAGGCATAATATATGCTTTTAATGATGGCCACCTCCATGGTTGCCTTCTGGTCTGAATTATCAAATAACTGCCTCAATTTTCAGTGGTGTGGAAGAGGAAGTCTTAGCTTGTATACAAACTATTACACATCTCATGTATCATAAGTTTCAGAGTAAATGGCAAACATTTCTTAATAATACACTAATTCGGGACAAAAGAAGACTTTTCACATAACAATTAGAGGTATTATATTCTCAGTTTTATTATTGTTGGGCTTTTGGCCATGTTCTCTTAAAATAATGCATGCAATAGAAAGGCATGGAAAAGTTTATATAACAAAGTTTTCGTATGTTAAGTGTCATATTATTATAATTTTTCATCATTTTGAAATTTTTCTGAGTTCAAAGTTCAACATTTCTCTGTACTATAATTTAAATAAGCTCAGATTTAGCAGTTTCTTGTCAGTGTGAGAAAAGGTAGAAATAATATCTCAGCACGCACAAGGGGCAAGGCATCTTAAGCTGTCTTCTTAAAATGACAGAGTCATTGCACAAAGAGACAGTATTACTTTTTTTTTTTTTTTTTAGTGAGGCAATTGGGGTTAAGTGACTTGCCTAGGGTCACACAGCTAGTAAGTGTTAAGTGTCTGAGGCCGAATTTGAACTCAGGTACTCCTGACTCCAGGGCTGGTGCTCTATCCACTGCGCCATCTAGCTGCCCTGAGATAGTATTACTTAAACAAAAGGAAACTCAAAGGCACAGCTACTTGAATAATACAACTAAAACAGATTATTATAGGAGTATAAGATTTTTTTAAAATCTATATAGTAACTCAACTGATTGTCTAGAGACTGAATCCAAACTGAGCTGACTCGCTCTCATGTACAATAAGGCTGAATTTTCCTTTACAATGCTGCTGTTCAGACTGTCTAGAAGGGTTTGAAAATGCTCAGCAGCTTCTTGAGCTAGATATTCAGGTATCTTTCTGTTGAGTGAAACGGAATGAGAATCATCGCATAAGAGAGTTACAGAATTATGTCAAAAGTCCATTTTATCTTTTATATACATTCACTGAACAGACAACCATTTACTAATGAATTAAAATACAAAAACAACTTACATTTATTTTTACATAAATTGCTCATTATTATTTATAATTTTGAAAAATCTCAATCATAACACTAAAATAACAAAATGTACTTTTATTGTTTTATTTTACTTTCATGTTTTTGAATTTCATTGCTATCATTTTTATATGATTATAGTGTTGCATATATTCTTAGTTGTGTTTTTTTCACTCTATTAGGCTGTGAATGTAATCCTCTCCCTAGAGACTGAGGTGGTACTTATACCTCCCCACACAAACACAAGTTTTTTGGGGGAGGATGTTTGTATATTTGTTCTTATACAAAGCCAATCTGACTGAGAATTTGTGATTAAATGGAATTGGCATTCAGGAGGCCCCTAAAATTGGGGAGATACATCATGGGGGCTTGAGCCAATAGCAAGAGACTAGATTCTCCCAACCCCCCTTAAGGGTATTATAGATCAGTGGAGGAGGGTCAAAATGTAGCAGGCGGCCTTCAGGCCGTGTAGGATGGGGTAGTCGCTATTGTACAAGGTTGGGGTTTGGCAAGTCGTGATCAGTGAAAGAATAAGAGGGCAAGGGACACAAGTGTAGAGGATATCCACAACCAAATTTAGATTGCTGAATGGCTTCTCCCTCTTCCCACACCATCAAATGGTATATTCATGAACAATGAAAACTAATTGTAATAATGGACTAATTACAAACGGCAAGCACTAACATTGTGTTTTAAACATAGCAGACACTTAAAAATATTTGTTGAATTGAACTGCTAAAAAATAATTACTCCTTTTAGGACTGAATAACTTCTATTGAATTATACTTTTGGGAACAATCTATGGTATTGTTCCTATCCATCAGTACAAACAATTGGGAGTTAAATATTGTATAAATAATATTTTCTCAGCCTTTACTTACTTCCATCTCAGACAAACAAAGGCCCCATCTTCCCTACCATTCACTAGTATGAAACGGCCATCAAGTGAAAATGCCATTGATTGAATTCCTTGTCCCTGATAAGAATGGCATGGAGTCTGAGCAAATGTTTCCTGAATGGTTAAAGAAGCAACATTTAAAAAGGATACATGTTTCTATTTTACTTTATGTTTTATTGATGAAACAATATGCACATTAATTTTTCTCCTATCACCATGGACTATTCAGTCAAATACAGATCATAGTAAATACCTAGATTTTTCAGTCTGGGGGATGTAGAATCTTAACATTGAATCTTTGGAATAAGTTGCTTGTAACAATTTTGTTATACTAATAGTGACTGAGAAATACTAAATACCTAACCTGCCAATAGTTCAAGTCTTTCATACTTACTATTTTGATTATTTTTACAACATATTTGTGGCATTGGAAGGGAAAGAAGTTATTAATCTCAAAGTGTATGTGGAAAAAAACTGAGGCATGAAAAAGTTTAAGTGACTGAAAGTTATACAACATTGATAAAAGAACTAGATCTAAAACTTCGGATGCTAATCTCTCAACTCAGCTCTCTGTTTATTAAACTAAATGAACAAAAGAAAGGCAACATGGTGTCAGAAAGAACAGAGGTCTTAGAATCAGAAGAATGAGGTTTATGTCCATTGACTTCCCTTACCCTCCTTCCTTTTCTCTTCCCTCCTTTCTTCTCCTCTTCTCTTGTCTCCCTCTGTATAGAGTCTCCCTTGGTGATTCAATCTACTCTTTCGGTTTAGTAACAAACTTCTACCCAGAGCCCTTTCAAATCTGTATCTCGACCCCATCCTCTGCACAGAGTATCAATCTCACATTTCCAGTTAATAGATGTCTCTATATGGATATCCCACCAAAACTTCAAAGCCAAAATATCACAAACTAAAGTCATCTTCCCTCTAAGTCTTTTGCCCCTCCTTATAACTTACTTGTTTTGATCAATGGCACCATCATCCTCCCAGTCTCATCCACGCTTCTGACCCTGGGGTTATCTTTAACTCTTGCCTTTCCCTTACCTAACACATCTAATCCATTCTACCTCTAAAGTATCTTTCATATCTATCCTCTCCCATTCCACTCCAACTGCAACTACCTTAGTTCAGGCCCCCATCTTTCTTTCTTTTTCTTTTAACCTAAACTATTATAATAATCTTCTCACTTTGTCTTTCTAATACATCCTTCATACACGCCCAGTAACCACCATAATGGATCAATGTGATCATGACACTCCTCTACTAGAAAATTATTAGTGGATTTCCTACTGCGGCTCCCTGTTACTTCCAAAATAAAATACTAAATCCTCATTTTGGCTTTCAAAGACCTTTATAACCTGGCCATTCCCTCCCTGTCCAGCTTCTTATACTTTACTCCCCTCTATGTGCTTCATGACCCTCGCACAGGAGACTCTTTTTACTCTAAGCATTTTCACTGGCTGTCCCACCTCCATGCCTCAAATGTTCTCCCTCCTCATCTCTGCCTCTTAGTTTCTCTGACTTCTTTCAAATTTTAGCTTAAGTCTTCCCTTTTGTAAGAAGCCTTTATTAGTCCTCCTTAATTTTAGTGCCTTATGTCTGAGACTACCCTCAATTTCTGAGAGCAAAAGAGAGCGAGAGAGAGAGCGAGAGAGAGAGAGCGAGAGAGAGAGAGAGCGAGAGAGAGAGAGAGAGAGAGAGAGAGAGAGAGAGAGAGAATGGAATCAAATTTACAAAAATAAAAGCCATTTGCCTATTGGATGTGATTAGATGAGATCAAAGTATATGGACAGACAGTTTTCAGAGGAAAAACTTCAAATGATCAATTTTTGTTGTTCAGTTATTTCAGTCATGTCCACTCTTCATTGATCTAATTTGGGCTTTTCTTAGCAAGATACTGGAGTGGTTTGCCATTTTCTTCTTCATTTTATAGATGAGGAAACTGAGGCAAACAGGGTTAAATGATGTGCTCAGGGTCATGTAGCTAGTAAGTGTCTGAGGCTGGATTTCAACTCAGGTTTTCCTGATTCCAGGCTCAGTGTTCTATCCACTGTGCCACCTAGAGCATATAAAATATACTGTAAATCACTAATAATTAGAAAATGCAAAGTCAAACAAATCTGAGGTACCACTTCACATCCATGAGATTGGCAAAGTTGACCAAAAAGCGAGAAATGACAAATGCTGGAGAAGCTAAAGAAAAATAGGTACATTAATGTATTGTAAGTGGAGCTGTGAACTAATCCAGTCATTCTGGAAAGCAATTTGGAGCTATATACAAAAAGATATTAAACTATGCATGTCTTTTGATCCAGTAATACTGCTACTAGTTCTATACTCCAAAGAGATCAAAGAAAAAGGAAAAGAACCCAAATATCTATCTCTATCTCTATAATCATATTGCCTATGAACAGAAAGAAATCAAGAAAATCAACAAAGTACAAGCCAAAGTTTAGGAGGTTATAAAAGCTAGATTATTTCCCCCATTCCTTTCCAAACTCCCTAAAAGTATTTATTTGCTTCTTAGACTTTCTATACCAATTACCCTAGGAGTTATTAAGGGTTTTATGCTAATATCAATAATTACCAAATTATTGCTATCGCGGATACTCAGCATTCCATCTTTGGCTGTTGATGCTAACCATTTGCCATGAGATGATAGGCACAATATTCCAGTTCCAAAATGTCTGCTTTGCATTTTGATATCTGCTTTGAGAACTACAACTTTGCTATCCTATAAACAGAAAAGAAAACATCAAACTATATTGAAGATAATGGAAATAATTCTTGTGGTTTATAAGAAAAAAACATAATCTTGTTGATAGTTTGGTCATTAGTATAAAAAAAAAGAGGCAGCTAAGTGGCTCAAGAGCGCTAGGTCTGGAGTCAGGAAGACTTGAATTCAAATTAAGCTTCAGAAATTTACTAGCTTTGTGACCCTGGGCAAATCACTTAACCTCTGCTTGCCTTAATCCAATTGGAGAAGGAAATGGCAAACCACTCCAGTATCTTTGTCAAGAAAATCCCATGGACACTATTAACATATGGTCCCTGGGTCACAAAGAGTCAGACACAACTGGACAACAGAATACCAAGAAATTAAAATTATGATATGAAATAAGCAGGTACACATGATTAGATGGCCTAATAATTAGGGTCTATCCTTTTTTTCAATGTTATTTCCATCTGGGTTCTCAAAAACATGTTTCATACTTTAAGGTATATATTGTTTTTACAACAAAAGTATTTTATTATTTTCCAGTTACATGTAAAGATAGTTTTCAACATTTGTTTTTATAAGATTTGGAGTTCCAAATTTTTCTCCCTCTCTCCCTCCCTTCCTCCCTCCCCAAGAAAGAAAGCAATCTGATATAGGTTATATATGCACAATCACATTAAACATATTTCTGTATTAGTCATGTTGTGAAAGAAGAATCAGAACAAAAGGGAAAAACTTCAAAAAATGACAAAAAGACAAAAAAAGTAGAAATAATATAGTTCAATCTGCATTCAGATTCCACAATTTTTTTTTCTGGATGTGGAGAGCTTTTTCCATCATGAATCTTTAAAGCATGTTTTTCAGACAAAACCATTTTGGTTTATCTCCTGCTTTTTCTCCAATACCAGACTCCTAAATGAAAATGAAAGCCTATTTTGAATACTACTTTATTAATTGAAGTACCTGTTAATAGAATCAAAAGAAACCAAACTGATCACAAAAAAATTGATCTGGTAGGCTTTTGTAGATAAGGATATAAACCCTTTTGTAGACCTTGCCCAATACAGATCAAAATATATTATAAAATCATTTATTACTCACAATAACATTAAACTTTAACATCTAAAGCAGGAGTTAACAAACTTTCAGAAGACTCCCTTGTGAAGGAGAGATGTCTGTTATTCTGGTATGAAGAACCTTGGAAAAAATTCTCCTTATACATTTCACTAATTATAAATGCATTAGAATTAAAACGTACCTCTTTTAAGTAGAAACTGTTATCTCCTTCCCCTCTGTAACTGCTGAATTACAACAGCATAAATATGTTTTCAGAATGACCCTCTCTCCTACCTCCAGATAGAACTTGACATTAATTACAGCCTTGTCTAATACCTAAAAGGGTATCATTTGGGTAGTAAGGGATGTGGAACAGACAAGATTGGAGGTACTTTCAAAGTGCCTGTCTGCCTAACTGCCAGGTATAGAGATACAAATACAGATGGGAAACAAGTCTCTAACCTCCAGCAGCTTACATTCTAGTATAGGGAGATAACACATATAGGGGAGTTATGGTCAGGAAAGATTGTTTTGGTCTGGAAAGCCTTAGGGATTGTGAGTGGAGCAACAGGATAGTTGACACCCTTACCAGAAACAATTGTAGTATTGATTTGATTACTGTTCTTAGAGCAAATGAGGAGGTCAGACTGGAGTACATATAATGTGATAGGGTGAATAAGAATAAACTGCCTCAGGTTAAATAGCACATTCTAATCCAAGGCTGAATAGATATAGTAAACTTCTACCAATAAGAACAAGTGGCTCTCACCAATAAGGACAGTATGACCCTAGATGGAAGTTCTTATAGCTCAAGGTATGGTCTCTGGAAATCTGGTATGGAAGGTGCAGCAAACAGCAAGAAATATAAAACTAGATGGGGACCAGAAATTAGAAGCTTTGCATGGCCAGAGTCCTTTGCAAGTAGAGACAGAGAAATTGACAAGTAGTAGGCAGTTCAAAGAAAGGAATGTGAAAGGATAAGAAAGACAACATTTGCTAGTTTTACAATTTTGCTTATGATCCAAATACAATTTGCCACTGAAAATTGTCTATTCTGAGTCTTTGACCTAGCAGGGTTAGTTGTAAGGTATGTATATGACATTATGGGGGCTTTTTTGTTTGTTTTTTTGGTGAGGCAGTTGGGGTTAAGTGACTTGCCCAGGGTCACACAGCTAGTAAGTGTCAAGTGTCTGAGGCTGGACTTGAACTCAGGTCCTCCTGAATCCAGGGCCAGTGTTTTATCCACTGCACCACCTAGCTGCCCCCTTCCACTACTCACTTTTTAATTTTTATTATTGTGTTTTTTTCCAACAACTCACTTTAAACCTGAAAATGAGTCTTGGAGAATTTCTCCTTCCTTTCTCTATTTCGTTTGAATTAGAAACTGGTGTCTTAATACATCTAATTAAATTTTAGTGAGAAGAGAGGAGCCTTAGAGTCTTGACCCTCAGTCAAGAAAGACATTCTTACTGCTCTGTAAGGATGACCAGAGGAATACCTAATTTCCATAGTGTGGGGAACATGCATTTTGGGGTGACATGTAATGCCTGATTGGTACTTGTCTGCCACCATGATTAGGGTGGTTATGTCAAAGGTGATGGTGTCAGGAAGAAGCTCTCCTCCCTCCACCCCACTTTGGTCGTCTATAAGAGGGGTAGAATTGGCACATTCCAGCCTCTTTGGTTCCTGCATTGTTGGGGCCCCATTGTTCTCCCTTGAATTTCTTACCTTGGGGCATTGGGGGAGAGAATTCTTTCTCCTCCCTTTCCATGGGTAGCAACATTGACTACAAGCAAATGACAGTGGGAATATACTTTCCTAGGCAAGTCAGAGGCCCTAGCTTACTTTTCTTACTATTTTTTTCCTGAATGTAGACCAGCAACTAGCAATCCTAAGAAATGGATGCTTTCAGCCTAAGCAAAACTCAAAATTTTAAGAATTTGAGCATTTCCAGAATCAGATGTCAGCTGTCAGTGGCATGGTCCCATAGTCACCGAACATCCATAGTTATCACAGGAAAAGAGCACTATGAACATGAGGATGCTAGAACAGAACAGCTATTGAAAGCCAAGATGTCCTCAGGCTAGTCAAAGAGTTTTTCAGACCATGTATATATGAGGAGAATGTGATATATCTATTTGGCAAATTAATATTTCAGGAGAGTGTCATGAGTGTAATGGGTTCTTCTTGTACACTCTTGTACATTTGTACATTTCTTGTACATTTGTTTATACTCACTTGTGAGTCATTTGTGTTTTAAACACTTTCTAGGGTAAAGAAAATAAGTAACTCCTAAACCTAACACAAATGTATTGTATATTTGGTACCTTTTTAAAAAGAGACCCTCTTAGGGTCTTGGAAAGATGCTGGATATGGGCCATACCTAAGCTTTGTTTAAGATATTTCTCAATGACTTAATGATGAAGAACTGTGAAAGACTTAACTATTCTCAACAATACAATGATCCAAGACAGTCTCAAAGGACTAATGAAGAAACATACTATCTACCTCCAAAGAAATGATATTGAAGACAGACTGAAGCATGCTATTTTCACTTTCATTTTGTTCTTTTATTTGTTTTCTTGTATAAAATTACTAAAATGGTAATGTTTTACATAATTGACATGTGTAACCCATATCTGATTGCTTACTGCCTCAGGGAGGGGAAGGAGGAATAAAATTTGGAATTCAAAACTACAAATAAAAATGTTTATTTTTTTAAAAATGGATGAAAATAAAAAATAATTTTAGGCTTTAAAAACCTAAAAAATATATATTTCCTAATAAATTTAACATGATTGCATGTATATAACCTATATCAGATTGCTTATCATCTTGGGGAAGGGGGAGGGAGGGAGAAAAATTTGGAACTCAAAATCTTATAAAAATGAATGTTGAAATCTTTACATGTAATTGGAAAAAATTAAATTCTAATAAAAAAGGACATTTCCCAAAGCTTACTGAAGGTAGAGGTAATAAGCCAGAAAGAAAAAAGAAATCTGATCCCCTTCTTGAATCTGGTAAATGAAAGTTCAGAGCAGAGTACTTCTTTGTGGGTGTGAGGCCTCTGGATCGTGAACCACACATCATTACAAATATACAGAAATACTCCCCTGTTTCTTAGGCTATAAGGGAAATAATAAAAAAAAAGAGAAGAAAAAGACAATGATAGTTATTTCCTTACTATCATTAAATGAGCTGCTATCTTTCATATGTTCAAATAATAACTGGCTTCACTAGTGTTAATAGTGTTACTAATAAACACTATTTTATTACCATGTAGGTTCCAAATGATGTTAGTTTGAATTCAGGATTAATAAAGAATATGTTGACTAGAATTCCCTGGGATCAGCCAAGAGAATGAAATGTAATTCATACAATTTGTTTATCTTAACGGTTAAGGAAAATGACATAATGTTCGTGTTTTGGCATATATATATATATATATATATATATACGTATCTATATCTATATCTCTATGGCAACAGAGCAATACCTTTTCAGGAATACCATAGCTACAGATATATGGTACATGGCCACAGTAGCCATATATTTGTTCACTGTGTGAATCCAAGATAGCAGAGGTCAGAGAATAATTTACTTCATATAGCCTCCTCTCAATGATGTCATTCTTCAGCCTCCCTCTCTCATCACAACAGTTGTCAGGGTCTATAAGATTTGAGGAAAAGGATGAATCACTTTGGTTGTTTATGTTTAGCATAGTATCTAGCCCATAGTAGGTACTTAACAAATGTTTATTTATTGATTGATATTTCAAATTTAACTTTTAAAATACAATATGGAAAATGTATACTCTCCTATTTATGAAAACCCAAAAGTATTTTAAAATGTCATTTAAGTAAAACTAGTTGGTGAATGAAATTTGAGTCTTTTAAAATTATTCACATCTTTTTCTTCTGTGATATTCACAAGTTGTATGATAAGTAAAAATTATTGAAATTCTTACAGCTTAGATAAGCTAATAGTTCAGAAATCAGAAGGAATAAAATAATTCCTGGTCGTACTCAAGGCAAAGGTATAAAACATTCTCTTAAGTTTTAAATATCTATGTTACTCTAAGTACAAATATTATCTATAAACCAAATAGACATGTTTTTATTCATAGCTACTAACTTGTATATCTATAAGAAAAGAATTTAGGGAGTTTATTTTCACATATCTTTTCATGTTAGAAATTTTTCTTAACAGCTAACTCGCTTACTAGATAACAGGTAACTAGCCTACTGGTTACTTGAATTTAACTATAGAATATCTGAAACTATAAAACAGAAGATAGCACAAAATAATCAAATATTTTAGAAGGTATATCAGAACTGCCCAATTTTCCTACCAGACTCAAAATGAAAAGAGGCTGACAGATGAAAGTGAATAATAATAACATACTTAACTAACAATAATTTACATATATTATCTCATTTTGAGATTTATGATAACTTGAAGGTTATCATTGATTCTTGAAGGTAAGAATTATTATATTTATAAAGGAGGATATCGAGGCTCATAATGATTAAGTGATTATTGTCTAAGGTGATATAGATACTGAGTGACAGAGGATGTGAGTGGCAAGTCCGGTTCTTCTACTTCTACTTCCAATTTTAGTGTGCTTTCCATTACTCCAATCTGTATTTGTCCCAAGCCAGAATAGAGTATACCACTCACTTCATGTAGCAATACCTTTCTGTTGTATTGCAAAGAAGAAACAATTTTCCTTTTCTGTTTTTCTTTTTCCTTAAAATATTTACATTTAGAAATCTCATTTCCTGAAACAAGCTGTAAGGTGATAGCAGTTGTGTGTATATAATCCATATATCACTGAATTACTTGTTCCTTTTCTTACCTGTTAAGGTTGCTTCTGGAAGAGAAAACATTTCCAATTTGCTTTTTTCACTTTTTGAAGTCTTGATAAGCACCATTACTTCAACAAGCTTTGTTTCAGAAATGTAGACTGTAGACATTTGTACAATGTTACCATTCATTTCTGAAAGCAGACAGAAACAGACATATGCAAACTGACATCTCTGATACTTTTTAACCCTTTGCTCATCCCAATTTAGGGATGTCATTACAAACTATTCCTTGATTAAATTTCTATATCTGAAATTGCAGGGGCTAATAGAATTTTATTTGTAGAATGACCCTAAAGGACCAACAGAGACATTTTTATCATAATGGTAACAGGATAACTTGGGCTAATCTGAGTCTCTAATTTTATTAACATTTTTGATATTTTACATTCTAAAGATAAAATATTAAAGAGATTAAGTAAGCTCTTTATATTTATCATCTAAAATTATTTCAACTTTCACCACACTTCTAGTTGAATTTGTTTTTTGTGACACATTACTTGAAATATGAAAGAAAATATAAAGGATATATGCCAAATATGTTTTAGAGAACCCATTCAAAGCCAAATATCAATGTAATTGTCAAAGAAGAAATCTATACAACTTATCTTTCAAACCAAAGAATGTTTGACTATTGTATGCAACTTGATACCAGACCTCTGTATTCCCAAAGCTCTGTAGTTTCATCTTTCAGCCTAAATTGCTCTGTCCAAAGTTACTGATGATCTCTTAAAAGTTCAGAATTTTTTCTCAATCCTCGTATTTTTTTCACTTCACTTCTCTGCAGCTTTTGACATGATCACCTTCTCTTCTTGAAAAATCTTTCCTCTCTACTTTTTCATATACTGCTTTCTCCTGGTTTTCCTCCTACCTGTCTAACCTCTCCTCAGTCCCTTTTCCCAGATCTTCATCTTTGCCATGCCCATTAACAAAGGGGGTTAGGGGAATATATACTATTGCTTTTGTTCTTTTCCCTCACTGTACTATCTTCCTTGGTTATTTCATCAGTTCACATGGGTTCAATTATCATCTCTTTTCAAATGATTTCCAGACCTATATATCCTCACCATTTGTCTTGCAACCAAATCCCCAAATGACTACTGAACATTTACAAATGGGTGTCTTGTGAGCATCTTAAACTCAATCTGTCTAAAAGAGTATTCATTATCTCTACTACTCCCCAACCCAAGCCTTTCTCTTTTTCTCAATCTCTCCATTACTATTGAAGGCATCACCATCTTCTTAGTCTCCCAGGTTCTCAAACTCAAGTGTTGAACTCAACTCCTCATTCTCACACACCCTACATATCAAATCCATTGTCAAACAGTATCATTTCCTTCTCTACAAAATCTTTCATAAAAGACCCTTTCTCTTTACCTACATACATAAGTCACCATGCTGGTTCAGCCCTTCATTGTATCTTATCTGGACTATTGCAGAACTTTTCTAATTGGCCTCCCTGCTTCAATTCTCTCACCTCCCTAGGTCATCTTTCACATAGCAGCCAGTGTGATTTTCCTAAAGCACAGGTCTATGCCATCCATACTCCCTTGCTCAATAATTGCAATAGCTTCCTATTATCTTTAGGATCCAATATAAAGTCTTGTTTTTCACTTAAAGCTTTTCACAACTTTCTAGTCTTCTCATGCTGCACCCCCACAACACACTCTATGGTCTAGTAATACCGTGTACAAGTTGTATCTCAAACACACTCTATCTCCCATGCCCAAGCTTTCCCGCTGGCTATCCTCCAAACCTAGCATTTTTTCTCTCATTACTTCTGCTTCTTGACATCCCTCATTTCTTACCAAATACAAATCAAAATCCATCTCCTATATCTGATTTTAATTCTTCTAATAACTTGAGCCTTCGGCTCTAAGGTTACTTCCCTTCTTCTCTGTGTCTTGTATGTACCTACTTATTTACGTGTTGGGCAGGGGCTATTTTTATGTTTTTGCCTTTCTTTTTATCCCCAGCATTTAATATCACATCTGGCTCATAGTAAATGCTTATTAAATACAAGTTAAGTAAAATTTCCCACCATTCTTGAAAGAATTGAAATACTCATCTAAATAAAGAATATATATATATATATATATATATATATATATATATATACAACAAACATTCAGACACAGATAATTATTCCCAGAACTTTAACCTCTTTGAAAGAAACAAGAAAATCTAAATCAATAAATACTAGCTATGTGTGACTATTACCTGTGAATCCAAGAACCTTAAAGGACTGTGAAGGCTTGGCATTTAAAATGAAGATATATCCATCGGAAGTTCCAGTTATCAAGTATTGTCCCTTCTGGTCATAACTAAAACCAAACAAACAAAAAACTGATTATATTATACCCCCCCCATTATAATAAAGGAATATCTGAAAGAGATTTTACAGGTGATCTAGGCCAACTCTTGCTCAGTGCCTGAATTTCTATAGAAGCATTTCGTACAATGGTCATCTAGTCCTGATTGAATGCATCTACTCATGGGTATTTACTATTAGGTCAGCCCATTTAAAAGAATCACAGGAATTAGAAATCAAAAGAAATATCAAAGCCCAATTGCTTCCTTTTGAGATTTAAAAAACTGAGGACTGGAGAGGTTAAATGATCTGAAGCAAGGTCTTTTGATTCCAAATTCAGTATTCCACACTATATGACACTGTATTCCTGAGAGCTCTAATTGCTAGGAAGTTCTTCCTTATATTGAAATAGATCTTACTGATGTAGCTATCCCCTATGATGATAAAGATAGCATCTGCCCATCCCTTCCAAAGCTTGTTCATGACTTGTCTCCAAAATTTGCTAAAGGAGGACCATCCAATAGATGTAAATGCATTCCTTACTTTCCCCTGATATTGAGAAGATATGAGTAGAGCACACAGGCTGTCTACTAGTTATTCCTTCTCATTACATGAGCAACCCATTTTCTTTTTGATCATACATTTCTTTGACATCTTTTGCTTCAATTCTTCTTCATAGTTCCTTATGTGTTTCAGTCTGCTCACACCCATCATATGCTTGTCCATTGTTGCTCAGCACAACTTTGCAACAATAAAACTGATATTAAAAGATAAACCCTTTGGGGGGCAGCTAGGTGGCACAGTGGATAGAGTACCGGCCCTGGATTCAGGAGGACCCGAGTTCAAATCCAGCCTCAGACACTTAACACTTACTAGCTGTGTGACCCTGAGCAAGTCACTTAACCCCAATTGCTTCACCAAAACCAAATAAACAAAAGATAAACCTTTGTTTCAAGAAGTAAAGTAAAGGAGCCTTTTGATTTCTTTCTTCCTTTTTTTTTGGTGGGGCAATTGGGGTTAAGTGACTTGCCCAGGGTCACACAGCAACTAAGTGTCAAGTGTCTGAGGCTGGATTTGAAGTCAGGTCCTCCTGAATCCAGGGCTGGTGCTTTATTCACTGTGCCACCTTTCAATTTCTAAGAGGCAATCCAGCTCATTTTCCTCATCTTTTAATTCTAGGCCCAAGTTGTTGACTATTTGAAGGGTCTATCCAAGTTATCTACACTGACAAATGAGCTCTATAGGTTGTTCCTCCAAGCACACTTTATAATCTAGACAATGAGCATCTTCTACCCACTTGGTTCTTCTTATGTATCTCATATACAAGAATGTGCAATGTTCTGTGCTTTGATGCAATCAACATAGGGTCATCAATAAACAGAAATGTATGGAAAGCATGTGTAGCAGTCACACCCTGGTAAAACCATCTCAGCAGATGGGCTAAACCAGGTTGAGCATAACTGACAGGCCTCAAACCCATCAATGAGCATGAGATAAGATGATGAACTAACAAAGGAGATCTAGAAGGATCTTTCAAGAAGAGTATGGAGAACCAAGAGAAAGAGTGTCACAAAACTCAAGAGAGAGATATTATTGATGGAACAGACTGAAGCAGGCTATTTTTAACTTTCTTTCATTTTTTCTTTTAATCAAGTTTTCTTGTACAAAATTACAAATATGGTAATGTTTTACATAATCATATATGTATAACCCATATCTGAATGTTTGCTGCCTGAGGAAGGGTAAGGGGAAGAAGGGAAAGAGGAATAAAAATTGGAACCCAAAACTATAAATAAAAATGTTTATTATTAAAAAAATAAAAGAGTTGGTTCAATTAAAATTATGCAATATTTGCCTACAGTGACTACTTTAATCATAGAAAATGATGAGTGAAATGTAATGTCAACATAATTTGACATCAAAATACTTCTTGTGTCATTGAAATAATTTTCAAAGGGAGATGTGCCCTTTAGGATGGTGCCCTTTAATTAATACCTGAGAATATCACAAAAAATAGGATATTTTGAAATTCTCAAAATTTAATATTAAAAAAGAAAAAAGCATAAAATGTTAATATTAAATGTTAAAATGTTTCATTTAATGTTTAATGTTAAAATATTTCCTTAATCAAAGGAAAAATTATGACAATTCACTGAAAAATATATTATACTAAGAAGAAACCTATTATGTCCCCTCGATATTCAGCTAGCTCTAATACTTAAGGAGGCTGAATGCTATGCTATGCTATGACCTCAAAACCATTGATTCATGTTATTCCAGAAAACTATCATGCAAGGTATTAAAAGTTTCTCTTATTTTCAGTTATACTTACTGCACATGCTGTATTGAAGATCGGGTCAGGAAGACCTTATGAACAACTTGAGGTAATTCAATATCAGTAACATCAAGGAAATGGATATATCCTGTACTAGTTCCCATAGCAACTGAAAGCGAGGAAGGGCAGCAAGCCATATCATTTACCTAGTTAAAATGAACCCCCAAATGTTTAGCTGTAGCATAAGGACTCACATCAGAACTCTACCCTGGCTTTGCAAAGATCAAATGGGCAAAAAGGTAGCTCTGGGTTGCAATATAAACATGTTTTTTAAAAAGAGGGTATTAATACTTGTACTACCTATCCCATAGGGTTGTTGTGAGGATTTCATGAAGTAATATATGTTAAAGTGCTCCATAAACATTAAAGCACTATGTAAATGTTATCTATTACTACTACTATTATTATTCTTGTGGTGAAAATGTCTAAGGAGTCAAAGAAATGTGTGACATGTATTGAAGACATTCCTCTGTCAAAAAAGTAGGAGTTATGACCTTTATCAAGAGATTTTCTTAAATATAAATTATAATCACATGACAATTTTAATAATAATCTGATACATAAAAGTAAGCTGAATTCTTGGTTAGAGGTGTCTGCAACTGTCCACAGGCTGCATTGTGGCCTACAATACTCTAGATTGCAGCTGGAACCAGATTAAAATGTAACGAGGAAATATTTAACAAGATAAATAAAAATACAAAAAATTGATAATATTAATATGTGGTTTTCTAAGTATTTTCTAAGCCCATAAGGATCCTTATTGATCCCCAATTCTTTTTAATTGACACCACTATTCTAGGTCACTGTGAAGAACTATTAGAAAAGAAAGAGATCAGTAATCACAGATTAAGTCCATTTCTCCTTCATACATTTTTTATCTTTCTAACATCCTCAGCTCTCCACTCCCTAAAGTTTTGGGAAATAAAATAGACACCTGGCTTCTACAGACACTCTGATATCTCTAGCTATCTTGGTCTATGAATGAAGAGATTTATCTCTTTCTTCCTTCCTTAGCTCTAGCAAAGCAATGACAAAATTGAAATTTAGGAACAGGTCTCTATAAACATAGTTAGGATAGGGTAAGAGTCTCTTGCTCATTAAACTCATCTGTTAATATCCTGAGTAATTACTTTTAAAAATGTATTCCTCATTGACTTAAAAAAGGATTTTTTAAAGTAACTTTTATCTTAGCTGAAATAAGAAATGAGATTTTTTTTTCCCTCATAAAACCAAGAAAACTAAGGAGCCTTAGAGTACCCTATTGAAGTCATACATAATGAAAGGAAATTGAGAGAGAAATATGGATTCAGTTATCTCTTCCTTCCTGGAGTATTTCCCTCCTAGACATATTTAAAATAATCAGGTTTAAAAGAATTAGCTATATAGACAGGACACATATATTGGAATAATGATAAAGACATCATGGATCCTACTTAAACCACAAGGAGACTTGTAATAGTTGTTTTACTGGACCACTGAAGTTATGCATAGCAGATTTACTAGAAATAAGGAGTTACTCTTTTTTTTTTGGTGAGGCAATTGGGGGTAAGTGACTTGCCCAGGGTCACACAGCTAGTAAGTCTTAATTGTCTGAGGTCGAATTTGAACTCAGGTCCTGAGTTCTAGAGTATCTGACTCCAGGGCCGGTGCTCTATCCACTGCACCACCTAGCTGCCCCAAGAGTTACTCTTATGTGAAGCTTAATAGAATCAATTTTATTACTTTATAATCATACCATGTGATTGTAGTTGTCTTAAATAAGGGCTCATCTATTCCAAGGGCTGTTAACCCAGAGTTTGTGAACTTGTTTTTTGTTTTTGTTTTGTTTTGTTTTTTGGTGAGGCAATCGGGGTTAAATGACTTGCCCAGGGTCACACAGCTAGTAAGTGTTAAGTGTCTGAGGCCGGATTTGAACTCAGGTCCTCCTGACTCCAGGGCTGGTGCTCTATCCACTGTGAACTTGTTTTTAAAAAATATTTATATAACTAGATTTCAATATAATTCATTTTATTTGTAATGCTACATATTTTATGTATTTAAAAACATTACTCTGAGAAGGGATCCATAGGTTTCACCCAGATTACCAAAGGGGTCCATGATATAGAAAATGTTAAAAACTCCTGATCTAATCGAATCTTCTCATTTTATATATGAGGAAACTAAGGACCTGAGCTACACACAGAGATGGTCATAACTTTGATCTTGCAATCACCCACAAATATTCCATGTTCCTTGTTTATGAACTATGAGATTCCTTTATTTGATCATAGACTTTTATCATCCCATCTTTCTCTATGCCTTACTATTCCCAACACTGTTTTTTTTGGTGTTTTGTTTTGTTGTTCTCATTGTGACTTTTATTTCTTCTATCTCTCACATCTTTCCCAGGCCATCATCCCTGCACTGGCTACAGTCTCCTCCTTTTCCTATCCAACCTCTTGGAGAATCAATTCTACACCACACTAGCCTCTACTTTCTTTTCTTTTTCTTTCTTTTTTTTTTTTTTTTTTGCAAGGCAATGGGGATTAAGTGACTTGCCCAGGGTCACACAGCTAGTGTCAGGTGTCTGAGGCCGGATTAGAACTCAGGTCCTCCTGAATTCAGGGCCAGTGCTCTATCCACTGCGCCACCTAGCTGCCCCCTATCCTCTACTTTCAAACCCCATTCCCCCTTATTCTATCATTAATCAGGACTTGCCAAAGCCTAACCCTAGATTACGGAAGGGTTAACTCTAATCAGGAAGATCTAAGTTCAAAACTGGCCTCAGATACTTACTGTGTGATCCTGGACAAGTCACTTAACCTCTGTTTGCCTTAATCGACTGGAAAAGGAAATAGCAAAACCACTTCATTATTATTGCCAAGAAAACTCCACAGAGAGTGATGGCATGCTATGGTCCATTGGGTCACAAAGAAGCAGACATGACTGAATGACTGAACAACAAAAACCCTAGATTACTTCTACTATCCTTCTTCTCTCCTATTTATGTGCTGCTGAACTAAGGCAGAGGAAATCATGAAATTATACTTACTGGGCCCAGTATAAATTTTAATTTCAACTAGATCCTCAGTGTAGGAAGGCAACCATTCTTTTCTTCCCTAATTGATTCATTATCCCATTCTTCACAGTAGCTGTTCAAAACCTTCTCATTTCTCAAATCTCTAACATGCCCCTTCCCCCAAAACCCTCAACTGAAAACATCATCCCATACTTAAAAAAAAATTGGCCTAATAACAAAATTCATTTGGAAAACAAAAGATCTAGAATATCAAGGAAAATGGTGAAAAAACTAAGAGACAAAGAGGGGAAACTATTTCTAGACTTCAAATTATATTATGAAGAAGCAATTATCAACAACATCTGGTACTCTGGTACTCATTTTTTAAAAATGGAGGTAGATTAATGGAACAGACTAGGGAGAATCAGAAACAATGGAATTCAACAATTCAGTGTTAAATAAAGCAAAAAACAGAAATAACTATCTGATTAAAAACTGTTAAGAAAACTGAAAAGCAGTCTAGCAGAAATTAAGCTTAGACCAACACCTTAAACCATATTCCATAATACATTCTAAATGGATATGTAACCTTAATATTTAAAACCATAATATAAAAAAATAAGAAGAGAAACAGATCATATACTTCTGACAGCTATGGGTAGAAATGCATTCTTTACCAAAGAGAGAGAGCCAACTACAAAAGATCAGATAACTTTGATTCCTTAAAACTGAAAAGTTTCAGCACAGACAATATTAATGCATGTAGGATAAGAAGAAAGTAGTCAAATGGGGGAAAATCTTTGTATCAATTTCTCTTGCGAGGGTTTGACATCCAAAATATATAAATACATAAAACTAATAGCCATTCCCCAATAGGTAAATGGTCAAAATATATGAATAAACGGTTCTCAAAAGAAGAGTTGCAAAGTATTCACAACCATATAAAAATGCTTCAAATCACTAAGAGAAATTCACATTAAAATAACCTTGCTATTTCACCTCACATCTTACAAATTGGCAAAAATGACCAAAAATGTCAATAGTCAATGTTACAGAGGTTATGGAAGGATAGGCATACTAATACATTATTGGTGGAGCTGTAAACTGATATAACCACTTTGGAAAGTTATTTGGAATCATGCAAATAAAGTGCCTAAATCTACACCCTTTCTTTGAACCAGACACTCCACTGCTGAGTTTTTACTTCAAGGAAATCATCAATAAGAAGAAAATCTTCATATACTCCAAAATATTTATAGCAGTACCTTTTTTTTTGTGCCAAGAATTGGAAACAAAGTAGATGCTCAACAATTGAGGAATGGCTAAACAAATTGAGGTACATGAATGTAATGGAATTTTACCGTGTTGTAAGAAATCATGTGATGAATACATAGAAGCAAGAAAAAATTTATATGAACTCATGCAGAGTGAAGTAAGCAGAGTAAAGAAAACAATATACACAGCTACTACCACAATATAAATGGAAAGAACAACACACCAAAAAATCAAAAGCAAATGTAACAAAATTATAAGCAGGATTCAAATGAAGAGATGAGAAGACATTTCCAACCTATCCTTTCATGGAGGTGGGAGTTCCACAGGTGTTATATATTACATATCTTTTCAGAATTTTTTAATGTATAAATCAATTGTGCTGATTCATTTATCCTCCCTAAAAATACTATTCTGTCAATGGGATGGCTTGAGGGGAAGAGGGAATGGCTATTAGTCTTATGTATTTATATATCTAGGATACCAAACCCTTATCGGAGGAATCTGATACAAAGATTTCCCCCCATTTGGATACTTTCTTCTTATCCTACTTGCTGACCAGAGTGATGTGAGAAACATAAAATATCAGTAAACACTTATTTTTAAAAATAGAGACTACTAACTAAGAGCCTTGTCTTTTTTCTTTCTCCTCATCTCATATCATTTAAACATCTTCCCCTATTGTATCCTCCTTCATTCTAGTCTAGGATCAAGAGGTGGCCTTTCTCCTTGCCCAGGCAAACTCCTTTACATAGTCCTTACTCACATTACTTTCTCTCTTTTTCAGCAGATGCCCATTATCATTTCTCCTCTTTAAAATCTTCAGTCTCTTCCTATCTACTGACTATCTTGTCTACAAACATGTTCATGCCTCCCCATTAAAAAACACACACAAACACAGGGGCAGCTAGGTGGTGCAGTGGATAAAGCACCAGCCCTGGATTCAGAAGGACCAAGTTCAGATCTTACCTCAGACACTTGTTAATTACTAGCTGTGTGACCCTGGGCAAGTCACTTAACCCTCACTGCCCCACAAAAACAAAACACAAAAAACCTTTCACTTGATTCAACTCCTCCCTGCTAGTAATCATCTTATCTTTCTTCTCATTATTGACTAAACTCTTTGAGAAAGTGATTCCCCCTTCCTATTCTCTCTCTTCTAAACCTCTCATAATCTAGTTTATGAACCTCATCATTCAATCGAAAATTACCCTCTTCAAAGGTACCAATGATGTCTTAATTATCAAGTCAGAGTTTTTTCTCAATCCTTACTCTTTCTGACCTCTCTGCAGCATTTGGTATTGTTGATCATCTTTCTCCCTGTGGTTATTCTCTGCTTTCCAAGGATTTTGTGACAATTTTCTCTCCTGGTTCTCTTCTGGCCTGTCTGAATGCTCCTCAAATTCTCTTGCTGATTTTTCATCCTTGTCACTCCCACCACCTATGAATCTTCCCCAAGGCTCTACCCTAAGCCCTCTTCTATTTTTGTCCCTTGCTATCTCATTAGGTGATAGATCAGCTACTGTGAGTTAATTATCATATCTTTACATAGATTCCCAGTTCTACATACCCAGCAGCAATCTCTCTTCTAAGTCATACATCACTGACTGCCTACTGAACATCTCAAACTAGATGTTCCATTGGAATCTCAAACTCAACATGTCCAAAACAGTATTCATTCTATTCCTCCAACTCCCACCAAACCTCCCCTCCTCCCAAATTTCTCTATTACTATGAAGAGCACCACTATTATCCTATTCGCTCAGATTCTCAACAGCGTTGTCATCCTCGAGTCCTCACCTTCACTCACCCCACATATCCAATATGTCATGAAATCAAGTTGTTTCCACATTCACAACATCTCTTGTTTATATCTTTTCTCCAATCACACAGTTGCCACCCTAAGTCCTCATCACCTATGACCTGGACTATTGCAATGGCCTCACAAATGCTCTACCTCAAGTCTCTTCCTATTCTACTCCATTCTCTACTTAGCTACCAAAGTAATTTTTCTAAAGCATAATAGATCTGACTATGTCACCCTCTGCTCATTGAGTTTCAGTGACTCCCTATTACTTCTAGGATCAAATATAAACTCCACTGTTTTGCATTTAAAGTTCTTCATGATTTAGTTCATTTTTATCTTTCCAGGCTTCTCATACCTTATTCTCCTCCATGCTCCCTGAAACTAGTCTACTGGATTCTCCATCCAACTCTGACTCTAACTCTCTATGGGATATTGGGCAGGTGACTTCCCTTCTCTTGTATGCTGTAAAATGAAGGGATTAGACTAGATGATATATGAAGTTCTTTGAAATTCTAATATTCTATGAATCTAAACAGAAACAACCAAATATCAAAGTTGAGTCACAATTAAATAGATCATGGAGATTTCCTGTCTTTTACAAGTTTGGGTAACAAATTTATAATTTTAGTCCTTTTCTTATGATTTAACCCCTTAAACTTCATTCTCTAGTTTATTTTATTGCCCTATAATTCTCCTATTTAGTGTGTTGGGGCAGCTAGGTGGTGCAGTGGATAGAGCACTGGCCCTGAAGTTGGGAGGACCTGAATTCCAATCTGACTTCAGACACTTACTAGCTGTGTGACCCTGGGCAAGTCACTTAGCTCCAATTCCCTTAAAATATCCGTGGCCATCTCCAGTTGTCCTGACACGTATCTTGCCACTGGACTGCCACTGGACTGAGATAGCTCTGGAGGCGAGAGTGAGGTTGGTGACTTTGCACAGCCCTGCCTCACTTAAATCTAATTCGCTGTAAAGCATGACATCCCCGCCCCCCAATGTCATGGTCCTCTTTGAGAACAAAGGACAAACAACAACAAAGTTTGGTGTCACAGTCTACTCTTTTAATTGAGATCAGAATCTTATAAAGGGAAGAGATAGCACCATTTCTAATCACTGTCAGATTTTCATAATACCTAGAACTGTGCCACGTACCCAATGGACATGAACAAAATATTAACAATGGCAAGAAATATATATATAAAATTCTTTCACTTCTTTCGGATCTTGCTATAATTTGATATTATGTTTAATGAAATGTCATCTTTGAAACACCAGTAATACAGTATTATATCTTTGCAGAATACAAGCAATGCTTTGTGCAGTATTCAGTTGTATAATTTTAGAGTATACTTATATACACCAAAGTTATTATAAAACAGCAACACACACACACATATATGTATATATATATATATATATATATATATATATATATATAACAAGGGCATTTCCTGTGAACCATGTGAAAATAGAGACAAACTTGTATTGTATTCAACATGAAAATTACCTACCCCTTAAATGTACATACCTCAGTCCTAAGGTGTAATTTGCTGACCTGAGATCCATTCTCTAACAACCAAATACAGATTTCTCCTAAAATGGTTACTGACTTTAACACACAAGCAAAAAAAAAAAAAAAAAGCATAAGCATAGAAACTGTTTTCTGAGGAAAATTAACTTTTTCTATGTCCTGTTAAGAAAAATCAGCCTCTTTGCATAGCTTAAAAATGGGCCATAAGTATCATTTATATAAATCAAGAACAATTTAATCAAGATGAATATTTCAACACCAACATTTTAAATTTAAAGATGCATTGAACAATAACTTTACTACACTTTCAAAAGGCTTAAAATAATTAATTAGACAGATTAAATATGTGACATTTTAATATGTGACTAATAAGATAATGGAAGGAATTTTGTCCACGGAACATGTGCAGATTTTTTTTTAAATACCATCAAAGCTCTTTTTTTTAAAATATCAAAATTGCTCTCATATTTTTATTCTTTCATAGAATCAGCACTTAAGTAAAATTTCATAGAAATTGAGACCTGACACCTCTTTTAGATGGATATGAAGAAAAGGGGCTAAGAAGTGAATATCTGACTAGCAAAGTGATAAGATCACTTGTTTTGGTTTTGTATTTTTGCAGCACAATGAGGGTTAAGTGACTTGCCCAGGGTCACACAGCTAGTACCTGTCAAGTGTCTGAGGCCGGATTTGAACTCAGGTCCTCCTGAATCCAGGGCTGGTACTTTATCCACTGTGCCACCTAGCTGCCCCAGATAAGAGCACTTGTTAGGTTGTTAAGCTTTTGAATAGAATTTTATTGGTTTGGACACTCCTTGAAAACAGGCAAGGTTCTTCCACAACAGATTCTGAATATCAAACATTTCCTTCTAACTACCTGAAATTCAAAACTAATAATATTTGGCATAGGATTTTTTTTTTTTTTAGTGAGGCAATTGGGGTTAAGTGACTTGCCCAGGGTCACACAGCTAGTAAGTGTTAAGTGTCTGAGGCCGAATTTGAACTCAGGTACTCCTGACTCCAGGGCCGGTGCTCTATCCACTGCGCCACCTAGCTGCCCCTTGGCATAGGATTTTGAGCTGGAAGAAATCTTAGAATTTGTCTAGTCTAACCCTCACCTCATTTTACAGAGATGAGAAAATTGAGGCATAGGAGAAGTGAAGTAATTTGCTAAAAGACACACAGCCAGCAACAGGCAGAATTCAGATTTGGTTTTAAGTCAATGCTCTTTCCTCTATACCACAATTGATGAGTTTGATGATAGTGCATCTGAATAGTGAAATGAATTTTTTGAGCAGATCACAAGTACAGCATCAGAGCCACTGAAGGGAATAATCCACTGCCTATAATATATCTGGTGACTTGGTTCAAAGAGATTGGAACAATACGTTGATGTGGGTGTTTTCTTGCTTTTCTTATGGCACACATATTTCAATAACTGCACTTAAAATTTTTTAAACTCTCAGATATAAATGTATCACTCATAATACCAAATTATGAGGCAAATTCTAGATTAAAATGTCACATGTTTAATCTGTTTAATTAATTATTATATTTCTGGAGAGAAATAAACCTTGTAAGTTTGCTGAATATTTAACTATTGCAAGTAATGTACTGAAATGCCTTTTTGGAAAGCTAGTATAGGGAAGGTCTTTTAAGGACTCTTGCTTGCTTTTTTTTTTCATTTTCAGGAATGAAATAACATCAATGAGGGGCAGCTAGGTGGTACAGTGGATAGAGCACCAGCCCTGGAGTCAGGAGGACCTGAGTTCAAAATCTGGCCTCAGACACTTAACACTTATTAGCTGTAAGTCACTTAATCCCAATTGCCTCACTAAAAAAAAAAGAAAAGAAAAAAGAAATAACATCAATGATCTTAACATTGTGATAATATCAGTTCATACTTGTTGAGGAAGGTTATAAAACTAATAAATTTAACTTCCAACCAAAATCTTCAAGATCTTATTCCTTGTCATGCACTTGCAAATGCTTCATCATTCAGAGACAGTTTCCAATATTGATGCATAGTTAATTTTTTAAAATATAGAAGGGTTTACATTTTAAACATCTCAGTTCTACTGCATCCTGTGACAGATAAGGGAAAATTCCTTACCATGCAGTATTTGTTTCCAGGTGTGATAAAGTCAATTGTTTGTATATTGCCACCATACGCATCCAAGATTTTTTTAACTTTTGGTTCTTCACCAAAAGTATAGGTATAAACTGATCCCTGTAAAGCATATTTTAAAAATCATTTGAAAATAAATCATTTGCTATAACATCTTAAGAAAACATGACATTGGATTTTCTTTTTTAAAACTTTGAAATACACCTCAAAGAAGGGGCGTGGGGAGTAATGTGACAAAGTCTATGACTTACAGATTAGAAATTCAGATCTTAAATGGATCAACTCACCTTTCAAAGAGCTAAGTCTGGAATTGTGGTGTGTGTGTGTGTGTGTGTGTGTGTGTGTGTGTGTGTGTGTACATCTTGATCTCTCACACCAGAGCAAATAAGAAAAAGGTTTGTGAAGGAACAGAGAGGTATAGAGTAGGAAACTCAGGTAAATAGCATCAGCTGTCTCTTTAGAGCTGAAGGTCAGTTTATCTTTTCAGAGTAGAAGGGCAGCCATAAGGGTTAAAAGACAGAGAAGAAGGGTTTGGAATAGCCCTGAGAACTGTAGTAGATAATTATGAATAAAAGTGTTGCTATGTAGTAGTATGGATGCAGTTGAAGTTAAATAATAATAAATAACATTTATATAGCATCTATTGTGTTCCAGGCACTGTGCTAAGCACTCTACAAATATTATTTCATTTGATCCTCACAACAATTCTGGGAAGTGGGTACTATTATCATCCCCATTTTACAGATGAGGAAATAGGCAGAGAGAGGTTAAGTGACTTAGCATGAAACAGCATGAAATTTGTGTGGTTTTGATCCACCTGATTTCATGACTTTCCCTAAATGTAGTGTTAATTCATTTTAAACATTCTTTTCCTTTTAAATTTTGAGTTCCAGGAGAAGCTAGGTGGCCCTGGATTCAGGAGGATCTGAGTTCAAATCCAGTCTCAGACACTTGACACTTACTAGCTTAACCCTCATTGTCCCACACACACACAAAAAATTGAGTTCCTAATTTCTCCCTCCCTTGCACTCCCTCTTCCATCCACTGAGAAGGTAAGCAATATATCAATTACACATCCGTTGTCTAAAGAGGGTAGACTATTAAGTGTGACCCAGTGTTGGAATTAGCAAAGAAGGAACAATGGAAGGTCAAACAGCCAAGGGATTCCTGGATAAAGTACCATGCATTTTTTAAATGGTTCTCTATGGAGTCAAGCCTATACAGGGAAGGAAACAAAGTCAAAACAAGGGAGATAGCGTGGGAAAACAGCCCTTTATAATCATACCCTTTGTATACTTCATTAAAGTCACATCCTAATGATGAAAGATCACAGAATTTGAGAACTGAAAGGGTTATCAGTGTCCATCTAGTACAACCCATATCCTAAAGGAATGCCTTTAGATGATTTACCCAACAAGTAATCATCAAGTTTCTGCTTGAAGACTTCCAAAGAGGTGGGATGGAGGGCTTATTAAGGCACTCCATTTCACTTTCGGACAACTCTGATTGTTAAGTCTGGTCTGACAACAAATCTAAATTTGTCTTTTTATAACTACTACCCACTGCTATTGGTTCTACCTTAAAACCAATCTAATTTCTTCCCCACATATAGCCCTTACAAACCACTAAAATGCTGCCCTTTAAATCTACTCTTCTCTAAGCTAAACATGCCCAGATCAGATCTTAATATAACATGGCCTCAAGGCCTTTGACCATCCTGGTTATTCTTCCTCTGAATTTTTCCCAGCTTATCAATAACTTAAATAAACTGTGATACCCAGAACTGAACATAATACTCCAGATGAGATCAGACAAGAGTAGAATGCAGTGGGACTGTTATCTCCCCATTCTCAGGAGATTTGCCTCTTTTCATGAAGCTCAAGTATTTGGTTGCCACATCCCACTGCTGACTGTAAGTACATCAACAAGAGAATATTTTCCATGATACATTGTATTAGCCTTTCATAAGAGGAATTCATTATATTTCATACCTTGAGAGTTTCAATCAGTAACAGTGTGTAATCAGGAGAGAATATAATACTTCCTACAGGCTCTTGCACATCAAAATGGTCTTTTACTCTGTAATGCATTTCCTTGATAGTAAAAGAATGTACAATACCATCCTTGATGTAAAAAATAAGAAAATAAATTCTGGTGTCAGTTTCTGTCATTGTAAAATAGACTTTCCACACTAATCTGGTTACACCAAGAGCATTGCTGTACACATACCATTTAGGAAGTACACTCCTCCCATTTGAAGCAAATTCTACCTATTTTTTTTTATTTTTATTTTTTTTAGTGAGGCAATTGGGGTTAAGTGACTTACCCAGGGTCACACAGCTAGTAAGTGTTAAGTGTCTGAGGCCGGATTTGAACTCAGGTACTCTTGACTCCAGGACTGGTGCTCTATCCACTGCGCCACCTAGCTGCCCCCCTATTTTTTTTTAAAGTCTTATCTCCTTCAGGAAGCCTTTCCCAAATCTTTAACAATCTCCTTCTTTGAAATCCAGTTGTTGTTGTTTTTAGTTTGTATGAGGCTGCTAATTATGTACAATGTTATTTATGATAAAGTAATGAAACAGATTTTCTTTTGTAGCTTTCATGTCACATGGAAATTAGTCTTACAACTTGATTCTCACTATTGTCTTATATTTTCTAATGTTTCATTTGTTCATGTCTGGCCTTCTCAAGTTTTCTGAGGGAAGAAGCTTGTTTTTAAAGTTTTCTTTGGCATCTAAGAAAAAAACTGAGAACACAGTAGGTGTCTACTATGTGTGTAAGTATATACACACAAATACATTTTGTCTCTGTTAGTATGTATACTCTTTGATATTAACGCCTGTTTCTTCTTTATATTTGTATCCCCAGCATCTAGCACAGTGCCTGATACGTAATTAAGTGATTAATACATGCTTGCTGATTAACTGCCTGAATAATAATTACTGATGATAAATAGACATAGGCTAATTTAACTATCCTTTAGTGTGTAAAGAGAATATTGCTGGCCTGCCTATAGAAAGACTTTGAGGTCTTTTTTCTAGTAGCAAGACTTGAATTTGGGCTAATATATCTACATTCCTTGAAATCAATATTAGACAACTATCAGGTGTCTGGATTCAGCACTCTCCATCACTCTGGGGATATGGGCCCAAAGCAAATGAATCGGTGGCATTGCAACTCTCCCCTTAGCCTCCACTCATTCTCTTATAAGTAGGTTAAAATGGTAGGAAAGGCAATTATGAAGGGAATATAAAGTATTAAAACAATCTGAGAAAGGGAAGGCAGTTCCAATTGGGAATCTATGGGCTGACCCTCTCTCTTAATTTCTTTCTCTGTGTATACACACACACATACACATACACACAAGATGTGTGTGTGTGTGTGTGTATATTTGTGTGTGTATGGACGCTTGTTTGTTTATATATGTATGTATACACGATAGATTTTTAGCAACTGAAGTAGCCACATCCTGCTACTCTGGGTTACTGACCTTCTGCCAGGAAGTATCTTAGAGCTAATTCTTCCTATAGATAAGAGCAAAATTTTGACCCAATAAAGGACAAAACACTCTATTCTAAGAGAATTAAACAGCTACTAAGGTGTTGACTCTGATGCTACAATGAGAAATAACAATTGATCTGGTTCTTTTTCATTTTTGCAGCAGCCTTTAGAGCTATAAACTACAATGGATAATCACTAGAGTGAGAAATAAATTAAGAAACAAACCACGGAAGCAAGACTTAGGCTACAATTAAATATAATCATCTGGGATTTCTTTACTGTAGTTCCCTTCACCCTTTCTACCTTCTTCCCCAAGAAATTATATTTCTTAAAGTTTACATTCACTTTCAAAAAACAAACTACAAAGATAGCAATTTAGAATATTATTCTGAAATAAATAACATTCTAAAATCTAGGTCAGAAAAATAGAAAAAGGAAACTTTGTGCCATGTATTTTCTAAGGGAAAATAAATATGAGAGAAGAGCATCTTACATTTCCAGAAACAAATAGTCCTTCTTTGTGAAATGCCATGGTGTTTACACTGGTATCTTTGGAATGGATTTCTTCATTTTCATGAAATAAAAACAAAGTAGCATGGGTGATAGAAATATCAAAATATAATAACAATAATAAGCTTTATATTCATGCTTTTATGAGGAGGTAGTATAGTAAATAGATAGAACACTGCACCTGAAGTCAGGAAGATCTGGGATCAAATCTAGCCTCAGACCCTTACCAGCTGTGTAACCCTAGGTAAGTCACCCTCTCAGGGCATCACTTTCCTTGTTTGTAAAATGCTTACAGATTGAATTCAACTGTTCCTTGACTTGGCTGTAAAATGAGGAAAGTGATTGGTTTCAATGACCTCTAGTCTATCTTCCAACTCAAAATCATATAAACTTTCCATTCATACTATTATTCTTCATTATTCTGGAAGTTTTTTTCCCAGAGAAATAAGCTTTATGAAAGTTTCCTCACGGTGGAAAAAAATAGTTTAAGAGGGTTGCTAAGATTCCTTACTTTCAGGATGGACCATATATCCAGAATGTATGATTTTTCAGTCACTTACTGTCAGTCTTTTAGCTAGTAAGTCAATAATTGCTATAGGGGGATTAAAAAGACCTGGATTAGTTGGAAAAACCTTTTCCTCCCTGCCCCCCCCCTTTGGGTTTTATGGAGCTTGCCAATAAGATGAGTTGATGTGCACCCATACACACCACAGTCTGTTAGTTTGAATGCATACATAAAACATATACGATCTTCAAAGAATGTCCTATTTGTGCAGACCTGTGTTATCACTGATAAAGGGAGCTTTCAGGTGAAGAAACTCCCTCTCCAAATACAAATCTGCCTCTTAGAGTCTTTGAGAGTTAGTAGCCTAGGACACTGATAAAGTTAAGTGACTTGCCCAGGGTTACACAGTCAATATGTATCTGCTATTAGATTTGAACCCAGGTAGCCCTGTCTCTGAGGTTGGTTCTGTTTACTACTCCATACTGCCTCTCTATAAGGGATGATAATAAAAAATAATAACAACAATGATTAATATTAATGAGAATGATTATTACTGCTGACCTCAGATAAACCCTATGAGGTAAGTATTAAAGGTATTATTATTTTCCCCTTTTCACAGGTAAGGAAACTTAAGTAAGTTGCTTATAGTTTCACAACCAGTGTCAGAGGTGGGATTCAAACCTAGATCTTTCCTTATTCCAAATCCAGCATTGTTTACATTATATCTAGAACAGCAGCATAGAGGTGGTAACAAGGGGACTGTAGGAAAGGATCTATAGGAGAGAGAAATGAAAGAATAAAAAGAGAGTTGTAGCATGGAAGGAAGCCTGCTTTCCTATAGGCTTATTTTATATAAGTATGAATCTGGCAAAGTTTGTACTATGAAAATGTTTTGGTATACCATGGAATGCTTTGTTTAAAGTAGATGCTTTGCCCATGAAGAATTCTATCCCACTCCCTCAGTAAATAAATAGAAATAGCTAGCTAGCTGGATGGATGGATAGATGGGTGGGTGGGTAGGTATTTAGGTAGGTAGGTGGGTGGATAGGTAGAAAAAAAAAAAGGAAGGAAAGAAAGAATAGATAGAACCCCAGTTGGTCTGGTTTTCTTTAAGGTGGTCCAAAAGTTGTGACCACAGATATTCGTCATAACAAACTTACATAGGATAAACTAAGTACACAAGCCCTAAAGGGGATACCAAGAAGGAAGAGTTAAAAAAAAAAAATCAGGTAAGATTGTTCATGGAAGACTGTTTTTCCTTGAAGATATTAGTCCTGATTGTATTTTGAGAGTAGTTTACTAAGACTTCTTCAATAGTTTAGTTCAGCAGCTGCAATTATAGGCAGCATTTCTACAGGTTATCAAGAAACAAAAGATTTAGCTGAGTATCTAAGAGGGAATAAAAGGAACCCTGAAAGATCTATTTTTGGAGAAGAGCCCTCCTTTAGAGAAGGCCATGGGACACACAAAAGCAACTCCTCATTCCAGAAAAGATAATTTACTTCATAGATGGGGTTCATCAAGAAATTTAGCCTGAAGGCTAACATAAGCTTGGACTTATACTATGATATTAATTCATTTTTTAAGTGCATACCTCTTTGTCTCCACTTTTCTTCAGGCGTAAGCATGGATGAAGGCATCAAGGTAAGCATATTTTCATCTTTATGTGAAAAGAAAAAAGTGAGAAACTTTCAAATATAATGCCCAACATAGTACCTTGTATATAGCAAGTGCTTAATAAATTCTTGTTGAAATTGATTTCTTCAGATAACCACAACACACTGCAGGATATTTCACATCTAAAATTTTAAGTCAACAGAAACCTTTATATATTCTATTTTCTCTACCTAGTATGAAAGAATATATTCACATATTACTGGCCTTAGCAAGCTACTATCTTACAGTAAAGAAACAGGGAGTATTCACATAGCTGAAATTCTAAAGGCACTAGGTAACCTCCAAATTAAATATGCTTATATAAATATGCTTATCTTCTTTAGATCCCCCACTAAAGCACAAACACCCATAGATGGGTGGCTAGCTTTCCTAAAGCAAACTGGGTTAATTAATGTACCACTGAGCCATTAGTCTTATTATCTACCAAAAAGGGCAATCTGGGGGACACAGGTCCTGGCCCAAGTAGTTAGCTTTGAGGAAAGAAGTATCAGTGCCTAATTGAAGGAAATATTAGGCAATGAGATCAAGGATGATTGTATAGACAGATGAGAGTCATTCCAAGAGAGATAAATAGTTAAAAGATATGAACAGGAATTTTATTGAGGGAAGAGTTCAAAACTGTCAATAACCATATGAAAAAGTTCTAAATCTTGGTATACAGAGTGCAATCTTACTCTAATTTCTTCCAATTTTCTCAATAGTTCTGTGAAATAGTGATTTCTTATTCAGATCGCTGGGGTCTGGGTTTTTTTTTAACACTAGGTTGTTATGATTATTTGCTTTGGTATATTCTATAACATAATCTGTCCCACTAATTGACTTCTCTATTTTTTAACTAGTAGCAAATGTTTTTGATGATGATTGCTTTGTGGTATATATATTCTGAGATATGGTCCTTCTTGGTTTCCTTCCTCCTCACTTTTTTCAATAACTAAAAGAATGTTTCAAATCACTTAATAGTAAGAGAAATGCAAATTAAAACAACTCTGAGTTTCCATTTGTCAATAATGAAATAATCACATATTTGGGGGAGGGGCAATGAGGGTTAAGTGACTTGCCCAGAGTCACACAGCTACTAAGTGTTACGTGTCTGAGGCCGCATTTGAACTCAGGTCCTCCTAAATCCAGAGCCAGTGCTTTATACACTGTGCCACCTAGCTGCCCCAATCACATATTTTTTCAAAGAAAAATAAGAATTATTGGAGGGATACAGGAAAACAAGTTCACTTGTGCATTGTTGGCAGAGTTGTGAATTGTTACAGCCATTCTGGAAGCCAATTTGGAGCCTGTAGGAAAAGTGGACAAAAACACATACCCCCTCCCATACGCATCCCAGGCACACTGTCTTCAGCTATTTTGTTATGAGCTGTGTCCTTCAATGCCATTCTCATTTATTAGAACCAAAAAACTTAGCAACTGAAGATGGAGGATTCCAGTATCTCCTCTCTAATATTCACATTTTTCTGGGTTTTCATTACAGTGTTCTCCCTTGCTTCTCCAGCTTGTCTGACCACTCCTTCTCAAATTCCTTTGCTAGATCATTATCCATGTCAAGCTTCCTAACTAAAGGACTGTCCTGGTTCCTCTTCTTTCTCTGCACTCTCTCACTTGGTGATCTCACCATCTCCCAGAACTTCAATTATCCTTTCTATGCAGATGGCATATCCATCCAGATATACATATTGTGCCCTATTCCCTCTCCTGAGCTCCATTCTCACATCTCCAAATGCCTGTTGGATATTTCAAACTGAATTTCCAATAGGTTCCTTAAGCTCAGCATGTCCGAAATAGATTTTTTTACCTTCTCCATCCTCCCAAAAAGCTACTTCTAATCAGGGTACCATCATTATTCCAGTCTCCCAATTTCTAAATCCCAATGTTAGCTTTAATTCCATGCTCTCTGAAAGAGCCAATCAGTCGCCAAATTTTGTTGTTTCTACCTCTACATCTCTTCCATCCATTACCTTCTCTCTATGAACATAGCCACCACACTATTTCAAGTCCTCATCACCTCTCAGCTAGTCTATTGGAAGAGCTTCCTAATTGTTCTTCTTGCTTCAGTGTCTTACTCCTCTATTCCGCCTTTAAAAGCTGCTGATTTAGTTTTTCTAAAGCAAAGGTTTAACCTTGACACTCCACAATGAATAAATTCCAGTGGCTGGCTCTCACAATTTAAGCTTTTATGTCTGATATTTAAACTCTTTCACAACCTGGCTCCAATTTACCTTTCAAATGCCATATATTATTTCTCTTCATGCATTCTACAGTCCAGTCAGACTTTTTGCTATTCCTCACACGTCAGTACATCCATAGTTGGGTTTTTTGCGTTTGCAAGGATATCTTCCATACCTGAAATATACTCTTCTTACCTTATTCTCTTAGAATCCCGATTTCCCTTCAAATGTCACCTTTTACATGAAACATTTTCTGATCCCTCCAGCTACTGATACTATCCCACAAAAATGTAATTACCTTGTAATTATTCTATATATACTTTATATATACAGCTATGTGTATATGTTGTCTCGACCCTATAGAAGGTAAGTAAGCTCTTTGAGGGTAGAGACCATTTAATTTTTTCTTTGTATCCCCAGCACCAAGCACAGTGCTGGGCACATATTAGGTACCTGACAAATTTGTTTGGTGAATAATTGGTTGATTTATTGAAATGCTCACCATTTTGTAAATTATTGTAAAAATATGAGCTACAGTTTTATGTATATAAAAATTACAAATATTAAAGCAATAATTCAAATTTCAATAAAATACTTCAACCCATAAACAATATTTCAGATGCTGTGAGGGATACAAATGAAGGGCCCCTCCCTAAAACTATTTACAATGTAATACACATAAAAATATTGATACAAATGAAATAATTAATGAACCATCCAGGATAGTAAATCAATTCCAAGTTGCGTGGTGCATACTTTACCCTCAAGTGGGAATTCAAAGGAGTTGAAAACCAAAAAGGAATAGACAACTTGAAGAAAGGTTGATGGAGGTAGAACTTAATCTAGGTCTGAAAGAACTGACAAAAGAAAAGCACGAGCAATAATATGAGCAAAGAATAGATGTAACAAAAAGCATAATGTTATTGTGAGATGATAAAGACAGTATAGGCAATTAGGTAGTGCAGTAGATAGAGTGTCGGGCCTACAGTCTGGAAGACCCATCTTCCTGAGTCCAAATCTGGCCTCAGACACTTACTAACTGTGTGATCCTGGGCAAGTCACTTAACCCTGTTTGTCTCAGTTTCCTCACTTTCTGCTGGAGAACAAGTGGCAAACCACTCCAGTATCTTTGCCAAGAAAACCCCAAATGGCATAACGAAGAGTGGGACAACTGAAATGAATGAACAACAAGGACATTGACCTAAAAGAAGGAAGCAGTCATGTCTGGGAATTTTGGAAAATAAGACTGGATAAGAAAACAGAGTAGATGGAATATAAATTATGAAGGGTGTTGAAAGCCACAGAGAGGAGCTTAGACTTAATATGACTTAATAATGATATGATGAAAGTAACATTGAATAATCTAGCAACAGTACATAAAAAAACTGGAGATTATATTTAGGGAGTCCAACTAGAAGACTATTGCATAAACTTGAGTATGAGATTATTAGGGCCTAGACTAGGGTGATGACAATGGAAATGGAGAATAAAAGTCAGTTATAAGAAATATTTTGTAGGAAAATTTAATAGGACAAGGTGACTAACTTGACAAAGTTTAAAAGAGGATAGGTCAGAAATGACTCCAAGGAAAGGGAAAATATGATAGAATTCTTATATTTAAGCATACTAAGAATGATATCTGAATAAATTTAGCATAGCTGTTTCTTACCTTGTGGTGCTTCAGCAAACCGAGACAGGATAGTAACAAGTAGACTTTCCGCATTTATCAATAGAATGTGACCCTCTTCACAGCCCACATATAGTTCATTTGTTGCATTCCAACAGTGTATAGTAGGATGGAGCAAGGGATGAAAATCATCTTTAGGCTTTAATAAAACATTTTTAAAATTTCTGTCAAAGACTACCAAATATATTAGAGATTTACAAATAAATTCTATGAATATTTGCACATAGAAAAAAGTGGGGATGGTTAAGGAACCAAAGTGGGAACCTCACCTGGGTTATGGTTGTTAAGAAAAATAACCGGGGGCAGTTAGGTGGTGCAGTGGATAAAGCACTGGCCTTAGATTCAGAAGTACCCGAGTTCAAATCCGGCCTCAGACACTTGACACTTACTAGCTGTGTGACCCTGGGCAAGTCACTTAACCCCCATTGCCCCACAAAAAACCAAACCAACAAACAATAAAAAAAAAAAAAAAAAGAAAAAGAACCACATACTACCAGGATTTCATGAGTTTTCCATACTGCTGAAGGACTGATCACTACTGGTGAGAGAGAGACAGGAAGCACCAGGGGGGTAGAGATGCAATCGCTGAAGGGAGGGAGTACATTATCACAAGTATTGTCTAGGGTGGGACTGGGCAGAAAGGCATTCACCAGAGGTAAAGCTGCTTGGAGTGAAGGAGTAAGAATGTCCTCAAAAAGTTGTCAGTGCTTCTAAATTTCAGTGCTTTAAGAGAAAGCTCTTGTCACCTCATCCAAAGTATGTCTCTGTTTACAACTACATTTCAAAAATCATTAGACTTTCCTGCCTTCAATTTTTTTCATTTGACCTATCCCAGTTTGTCCATATCACCTGAATCTCAATTAATCATTTCTACTATAATTCATTACTCTAAGAGCAAACAACTACCTGCTTATAAAAATAGTCAGGAACTACTTTGTTTGATTACTCTTTTCAGTTCAAATGTACCTTCAAATCTAAGTAAATTCTCAGGCCATAGTCATTGCTTTGGAGCAAATTATTTATCTTCTCTCTCTTTTTTTTTTAGACATTTGATCTATGTGGAGAGAAAAGCTTACCAAATTCTAGGTTGAAGTTGTGTTAAGCTAAATTCAAACAGAATAGTTCAAATTATGCTAATTACCTCTATAATCTGGTTAATGATGGTTCCTTATGTGATTTTGATCCCATAAAAAACTGTCAAAGGAGTACATACAGATCCTGTGGTCACGTACTTAGAATAACACTCATAAATGTAGAATATCAACAATATAGTGTAAAGTCCAGTATTACATCAAAGTACTAGCCGCCTTTAGTCCTACAGCATATGAGAGAATTCTTTCTTTTGTCACAGATATATTGTGGGTGACAATAGCATGACAAAGTAGATAGTATAATAACTTCTAAGTTAGAACATGCATTTGCATATATTCATGAATATATATATGTATATTATATATATATTCACATTTCAGTCCTGACTCTGCTCCTAGCTAGAGGTATGAGCTTGGGTAAATCATTTCAACTCTCTTATCCTAAATGTCTTAATCTGTAAGATGAGGTTAGAACCAATTCTCTCTCAGGTCTCTTTTGGTTTTAAAATTATGTGAATCTAATTATATTAGCCTTTCTGGATATAAACCTAAAAATGCTACTTCACCTCTCACATGATACTGTGATAGTTGTTGGAGGACTTAATTTTTACCAGAGTGATCCTTCTGTGTAAACTGGCTTGCTTTTTTCCTTAAAAGTTACTGAAACTGGGGCAGCTAGGTGACACAGTGGATAAAGCATCGGCCCTGGATTCAGGAGGACCTGAATTCAAATCCGGCCTCAGACACTTGACACTTACTAGCTGTGTGACCTTGGGCAAGTCACTTAACTCTCATTGCCCAACCCCCCCCCAAAAGTTACTGAAACTGGGCAGCTAGGTGGTGCAGTGGATAAAGCACCAGCCCTGGATTCAGGAGGACCTGAGTTCAAATCCAGCCTTAGACACTTGACACTTACTAGCTGTATGACCCTGGGTAAGTCACTTAACCCCCATTGCCCTGAGGGGAAAAAAAATAAGAAAGAAAAGTTACTGAAACTGTCCTTGAGATGTAATTGCCAACAGATTTTAAGTCTTCTGAATACTGTTGCTCCTCAATGACCAGTTAACCAGCAGGTTACCATAGACACAGGAGAGCTACAATAAGCTAAATATATTTAAGGTCCTCGCTGAATATAGTTATTAAATATCATTCCTTCCTCATCCTGAAAGATCCCATCAGCCTTGGTGCTCCACTTTATCACTATACTTTGCCCTTCTGTTTGGAAGGTGAGCCATGAACCCCAAAACTTCCATTTAAGGAGGGAGCTCAGTTCAGGCATCTCATTTTGCAACTGGCTGCACTACTCTAGGACTTTTCTCACTTTTCCTCTATGCCTCTAAATCAAGGACCTTCCTCCCTCCAACTTTTAAATATTTGTCTTCCCCCATCAAATTGTAAGATCTTTGAGGACATGGACTGTCTCTCCTACCCTAATCTCCCATTATTTGTAGCCTTAGTTCTTAGCACAGTGCCAGGTTCATAGAAGTCAATAAATTTTACTGACTATTGACTATTCCCCTATTATGACTAATCAAATCTCTTTTTTGTTAGTTATCAGATCTCCTATGAGTGCTTTGTTCTGTTCCAGTATCAAAGCTAAATTACTAGAGGATTGGATAAAGTCAGATCTTTCTTGCAATACCATTTTTTAAAATTTCACTAAGAACAAAATGGTAACTTAATTTTGATATTGATGCTATATTCCAATGGGTCAAAAATGTTTAGTGAAATATTGACTAGAAACAGGCTTTCTAGTCAAAAATGGCTGAGTGAGTTCAAAAAGGAGTCACACTCTTCATTTACCTCTCAAAAATGAGAAATGGAAATATCAATGAGAAGATAACTTTAAAAACATGCAAGAGCATAAAAATCAACCAAAATAGGAAATGAACAAAAGACTAATACAATTTTTAAGCCTCAACAACTTTGTGTAATTGAAACAGCTAAAATACCAGAAGCAATATAGATATGAAAAAACTAACACAAATATTCCTAGAAAAATCTTCAAATGAATGGATAAATGACACATTTGAGAAAATTATGAAAAGAATGAACATTAATAAGAAAACTAAAAAAAACCCAAACATAAAACATACCCTCATAAGTAGAAAAATTCTTTGGAAGAGATTAAATAACATAATTAATAGATGCTAAAAAAGATGAGGATGAAATCATTTAAAATGACCTATAGAAAATACAAAAGACACAAGAGAAGCAGCCCAAAACAGACATTACAATGCAAAACATATTTGCATACAATGCTACTCAACTGAGAAAAAGCCAGACATAATACCACTGAAATATGTAAAAAAAATTGGAAAATATACTGATTCAAAAGATAGACCTAAATGACAGGTCCAAATGTAGGGATCTCAAGATTATCAACATCCCAGAAATTTTAGAAAGTTTTATAAAAAACAAAACAATACAAATCATTTATTCCAGAAAAATCCAGAATATCATCAAAGGAAAAATTGCACAATTATTAAAACAAGTAAAAATATAGAAATAAAGAGTCTTTAGGATTCTATAAAAAATAGCTCAAGATTCAACACTCAGACACACCTTATAGTTAAATTACAATTACAAGGAAAAAATACTACAAGGTGCCAGAAAAAAAAAACCAACATAAGTTGTATGACAAAGAAAATAAATCAGGATCACAGAAGACTTATCAAGGAAGACAAAGGACAATCTGAGAAACTAGAATATGACATATACAAAATTCTTAAGTATGAGCAATGAAATTAGCAAAACCCAAGGTTATATGAAAGCAAGAAATAGTTATTAGAGACGCTTTCAGATTCTGAAAAACTAAAGAAAAGAAATATGCTCTTTAAGGAATTCTGAATACAAGGTAAGGCTCCAATCAAAAAAAGATATTTAATGAAAACAATTCACACTTCCCAAATCAAGATAAGCCAGTTGATGAAATGTGAGATTCCTCATAGATTTATATGAGCTAAAACACAAAATGTTTCCCTAAGTCAAAAGTAAGGGGAGGGGGGATGGTAGAGGAAAGGCAGTGACTTACATAAGCTCTCCCCAAGACCATTCCAAATACATTCAAATAATGCCATATGACAATTGCCAGAGCAGTAGAACCCACAAAAGGACAGGGTGAAATCATTTTCCAGTCAAAGACAACTTAGAAGGTTAGTAGGAAAGGTCTGTTGTACCAGGGTGAAAGTGGAGCACAACCCAGCACAGGCCAAGCCAGCACAGACACAGCCACAGCCACAGCAAACCAGTAGCAGGCCTCTGAATCACCACCAACAGCAACTGCTTCTGGAACTCATCCCATAGATGGTGAGGGGGTCAAACAACTGGCCAGAAGGAGATTGCATGGATCTCTTTACCAGCACTAAGGTATGACCCTATTGTTTTGCCCATACTCAGATCCAGGTCATAGTCTTGGGGGGCAGTCCCAAGTGGGAGAGGGGCACAAGTACACAAGAGCTTGCAGCCACACTGGAGCAGGATTCTGTTCATAGTTCCAGGATAGAAAAGCAGGCCTGTGGTTGCTTGCAGACCAGAGTACAGGCCAGGAGAGTAGTAAACATACCTCTCCTTAAATCATACCACCTTGGAAGAATTAAGGACTTACAAATTCCTAGAAGTATCTCTGAAAACAGCTACACAATGCCTCCGAAGCTTGGGACAGTGCGCCCTCCACCCTGGAAGCAATATTCCATTTTAACGAAGAGTTAAAAGTTAAGAAAAAGGCTAGGAAAATGAGCATACATAAAAAAATGCTGACCCTAGAAAGTTTCTATGGTGATAAGGAAGATCAAAATACACCCTCAGAAGAAGATAACAAAGTCAAAGTTCCTACATCCAAAGCTTCCAAGAAAAATATGAATTAGTCTCAAGCCATAGAAGGGCTCAAAAAGGTCTTTGAAAATAAAGTAAGAAAGGTGAGGAAAAAATGGAAAGAGAAATGAGAGTGATGCAAGAAAATCATGAAAAAAAAAAGTCAGCTTGGTAAAGGAGACATTAAAAAAATACTGAAGAAAACAACACCTTAAAAATAGACTAGGCCAAATGGTAAAAGTGGTACAAAAAGTCAATGAGGAAAAGAATACCTTGAAAAGCTGAATTGGCCAATTGGAAAAAGAGGTACAAAGGCTCTCTGAAGAAAATATTTCCCTAAAATTTAGGATTGAGCAAATGGAAGCTAATGACTTTATGAGAAATCAAGAAACAATAAAGCAAAACCAAAATAATTTAAAAAATAGAAGGAAATGTGAAATATCTCACTGGAAAAACAGCTGACTTGGAAAATAGATCCAGGAGAGATAATTTGAAAATTATTGGACTACCTGAAAGCCATGATCAAAAAAAAGAGCCTAGACATCATCTTCCAAGAAACTGTCAGAGAAAATTTCCTTGATATTCTAGAACCAGAAGGTAAAATAGCAATGTAAAGAATCCATAAATCATCTCTTGAAAGAGATACTAATGTGGGCAGCTAGGTGACGCAGTGGATAGAGCACCGGCCCTGGAGTCAGGAGTACCTGAGTTCAAATCCAGCCTCAGATACTTGACACTTACTAGCTGTGTGACCCTGGGCAAGTCACTTAACCCCAATTGCCTCGCAAAAAATATAAATAAATAGAGAGATCCTAAAATGAAAACTCCCAGGAATATTATAGCCAAATTCCAGAGCTCCCAGGCCAAGGAGAAAATATTGCAAGCAGCCAGAAAGAAACAATTCAAGTATTGTGGAACCACAGTCAGGATAACACAAGTTCTAGCAGCTTCTACACAGAGGGCTTGGAATACGATATTCCAAAAGGCAAAGGAACTGGGATTACAACCAAGAATCAGCTACCCCCCAAAAAAATGAGTAAAATCCTTCAGGAGAAAAAATGGGAATTCAAGGAAAGAGAGGACTTTTAGGCATTCTTGATAAAAAGACCTGAGCTGAATAGAAAATTTGACTTTCAAATATAAGACTGTAGAGAAGCATAAAAAGATAAACAGGAAAAAGAAATCATAAGGGATATTAAAAGGTTAAATTGTTTACATTCCTACCAGGGAAGATGATACTTGTAACTCATAAGAACTTTCTCATTATTAGGGCAGACAGATGTAGTATATTTAGACAGAGGGCATGGGTGTGAGTTGAATATGAAGGGATGATATCTTTAAAAAATATAAAATTAAAGGTTTAGAAAGGAATGCACTGAGAAAAAGGGAAAGGGAGAAGTGGAATGGGGTAAAGTGTCTCATGTAAAAGAAGCAAGAAAAAGCTTATAGAGTGGAGGGTGTAAGGGCCAAACTTATTATGGGGAGTTAATTGGGCAGCTCACCATAATATTGGGGTAAGAAAGGAGATTAACAGCCCCTTTTCAATAAACAAAACAGGGTTTATTAATGGGAACAAATTTAAAACACAAGTGAGGTTAATAAAACTAAGGACAATGAAAAAGGGAATAGGGGAAGAAAAAAAATACAATCTGCAAACTCACCACCACCCGGAATCAGCAGCAGTTCCAAAGAGAACCAGCTGCACAGCACTCCCTGGTCCGGATCATAGGTCCGCCACACCAGCGTCTCATTCCCTCTCTCACGTGCACCAAAGTGAATACTCTCCTCCCTTCTCCCAGAAGCCCCCTCTCCCATAGGAAACAGGGCCGCCCACAGGCCACCAATCTTTAGTATAGCATTGTCAGTGATCACATTAAACAGTGAGAGTTCTTCAAAATATAACCCATATAGAACAAATTTAAACTTGATACATACAGCATATTACAAGGGGAAGATGAGGGAAGTGCTGGGGAGTGAGTGAACCTTGCTCTCATCAGAATTGGCTCAAAGAGGGAATAACATACACACTCAATTGGGTATAGTAATCTATCCTACCCTGCAGGGAAGGGGATGGGAATGATAGAAGGGAGGACAGATTGGGGGAAGGGGCAGTCAGAAGCAAAAGACTTTTGAGGAGGGACAGGGTAAAAGGAAATAGAGAATAGAATAAATGGCATGGAGAGGGAATAGGATGGAGGGAAATACAGTTAGCAGTAGAAACTGAAAAAATTTTGAAGCAAGTTTGTCTGACAAAGGCCTCATTTCTCAAACACGTAGAGAATGAATCAAATTTATTAAAATAAGAGCCATTTCCTAATTGAGAAATGATGAAAAGATATGAAGAGTTTTCAGATGAAATAATCAAAGCTATCTATAGCCATATAGAAAAAAAAAATGTTCTCAGTATTGATTAGAAAGATGCTAGTCAAAACAATTCTGGGGTGCTACCTCATACCTATTGGATTGGATAATAGGACAGCAGAGGAAAATGACAAATGTTGTAGGGGATATGGGGAAAATGAGAAATTAATGTACTGTCGGTGGAGTTTAAACTGATTCAAACATTCTGTAGAGCAATTTGGAACTATGGCCAAAGGGCTATAAAACCATGCATACTCTTTGACCTAGGAATACCACTACTAGGTTGGTATCCAAAAAGAGATAAAAACAAAAAGTTAAAGGACCTATATGTACAAAAATATTTATGGCAGTCCTTTTCTGGTGCAAAGAATTTGAAATTGAGAAGATGCTCATCATCTGGGAAATGGCTGAACAAATTGTGGGGTAGAATGGAATTGTGGGGTATGATGGAACACTATTGTGCTATAAAAAATGATAAGCAGGGGGAAGCTAGGTGGCACAGTGGATAGAGCACTGGCCCTGAATTCAGGAGGTCCTGAGTTCAAATTTGGCCTCAGACACTTGACACTTACTAGCTGTGTGACCCTGGGCAAGCCACATAATCGTAATTGCCTTACTAAAAGAAAAAAAAAGAAAAAGAAAAAGAAATCATGAGCAAGATGCTCTAAGAAAAACCTGGAAAGACTTACATGAGCTGATGCAAAATGAAATGTACTGTATATAAAGTAACACCAATATTGTTAGATAATCAGCTCTAAATGACTTAACTATTCTCAGCAACAAAATGATCCAAGACAGTTCTTAATGACTTATGAAAAATGTGATCCATCTCCAGAGAAAGAACTGATGGTGTCTGAATACAGATTGAAGCATAATTTGTTTTGGTTTCTTTTTCTTAAGTTTTTTCTGGTTTGTTTTCTTTCACAACATGACTAATATGGAAATGTTTTGCATGACTACATGTGTATAACATATTGAATTGCTTGAATTCTTAAGGGGGAGGAAGGAAGAGAATTTGGAACACAAAGTTTTAAAAATTGAAGTTAAAAATTGTTTTTACATGTAATTGGGAAAAAATAAAATTCTAAATAAAATTTAAAAAGAAAAAAAAGAAAGGATGGGAAAAATGAATGGGAAAAAGCCAAGGATAGAATAATGCCAACAGGTGGGCACACTGGATAGGTGGCACAGTGCTACCTGGCACAGTGGATAAAGTACTAGGCTTAGAATCAGGAAGACTAATCTTCATGAGTTCAAATCTGGCCACAGACATTTACTAGCTGTAACCCTGGGCAACTCACTTAACCCTGTTTGCCTCAGTTTTCTCATATGTAAAATGAGCTGGAGAAGGCAATGCCCAAACCACTCCAGTATCCTTGCCCAGAAAACCTCAAAATGGGGTCACAAAGAGTGGGACAAGACTGAAACAACTAAAAAATGACAATGACAACAACAGAATAATCCCAGGCAAAACTACTACCTGCAATAAAGGGGAAATCCAAGTTATAGAAATCTACATAGCTATTATGAAAAATTGTTGAAAATTGTTTTAAGTTTGGGTTAACAACTCAATAAGAATACTGAAGTGTTTATTCCATTCTGAGAGAGAGAATAAATGAAGACTAGAAAAGCTCAACTACTATACTGATCATTGTAAATGGGCTAAACTCTTAAATAAAAAGAGGTACTGAGGGGCAGCTAGGTGGCGCAGTAGATAGAGCACCGGCCCTGGAGTCAGGAGTACCTAAGTTCAAATCCGGCCTCAGACACTTAACACTTACTAGCTGTGTGACCCTGGGCAAGTCACTTAACCCCAATTGCCTCACTTTAAAAAAAAAAAAAAAAGAGGTACTGAGTGGATTTTTTTTTAAAGAATTCAATAAAAATAGTTTAGAGAAAACATTTAACAAAAAAAAGATATAAAGAGACTAAAAATTAAATTTACCATAGTACCACCAAATCAAGAAAAGCCAGAGTAGTATTGGAGATAGTAAATAAAACCAAATTTGAACCAGAAGAAATGAACAAGAGGGGCAGCTAGGTGGCGCAGTGGATAAAGCACCGGCCCTAGATTCAGGAGGACCTGAGTTCAAATCCAGCCTCAGACACTTGACACTTACTAGCTGTGTGACCCTGGGCAAGTCACTTAACCCCAATTGCCTCACCAAAAAAAGAAAGAAAGAAGGAAAGAAAGAAAGAAAGAAGTGAACAAGAGCATATATTATACTAAAAGGTTTTATTAAAAATAAAAGTATATAAATTTCAACTGTGTATGTATCTAATAAATAATCAGTAAAATTTAAAAAGAAAAAGGTCATACTGTCCCAAGACAAAATAGACAAAAGATAAATAATAGTAGGAAATTTTAATACCCAACTTTTTTTTTTTTTAGTGAGGCAATTGGGGTTAAGTGACTTGCCCAGGATCACACAGCTAGTAAGTGTTAAGTGTCTGAGGCCGGATTTGAACTCAGGTACTCCTGACTCCAGGGCTAGTGCTCTATCCACTGTGCCACCTAGCTGCCCCTACCCAACTTTTTTTAAAAAGACAAATAATAAAGAAATTATGGAACCAAAATAGAGTGTTAACACAATAGACCTAATAAAAATATGGAGGAAACTCAATGGAGAAATAGAAAATATACAGTCTTTTCCAATGTACATGGAACCTATACAAAAACCAATCACATTAGCCACATAAATGAAATAGGTAAATTTAGAAAACCAGAAATTATACATGCTACATTCTAGATCATAATGCAATAAAATTAGTAGCAAATGATTGTAGGTTACCATGGCTTTAGCTGTATGGCTGGGTCACACAAGGAAAATTCTGACCTTCCATTCATTCACCCCATACCTAAGGGGAGGTTGTGTGCATGTGCATCTTTCAGGCACACTGTTATATGTTTAGCCTTTGACAGTCTTGAAGACTTTCTTATCAATAGTTTCTCAGGGAAGTATTAATGGAGAATGGGATCCAAGACATGCAAAATGGAATATTCAAATAATGAAGAGCCCTACATGCTACCCTTAAAGTACAATCAGTGTATCCTAGCTTAGTGTGGAAAATCGTGCAACTTTTTGACCAATCTCCTGTACATGTGTCGTGATACATCTGGTTCATGCTTGCATAGACAAAGAAGGCTTTCTGCCAAGTTTGCTTATATAACCTAAATGTATAAATATCAGGGAAAGTCAGAGAGGAGATTTGACAGGAATTTACATAATGTCTGTTGGCTGGCCACCTCCTCCCCTCCCCACTCCCTACTGTAAGTAAGTCTCCTTTTTTTTTCTTTTTGACTTTTATTTTCCAAATTAAATGTAAAAGCAAATTTTGACATCATTTTTAAAAAACTTTGTAAGTCTCCTTTAAATAAATTCTCTTTCACCCTGGAGCTGCCAATGTCTTTTTTTGGTATCGAGTTTTTATCTTGGAGCTAAAAGTGAAAGGTAAAAGTAAACAACCAAGCCCCTGCCAGTACCCAACAATGATGATATAACAAATAAAAGTTTTAAGTCCACCTGGAGCCTAAAAAATGACTTGTTAAGTAAAAATTGGGTCAAAGCAAAAATTATAAAACTAATAAAGGTCAAAATGTACAAGATGCAGCCAAATTAATACTCTATACTGACACTAGTAAATTTATGGCTGAATATTCATATCCATAAGAGAAAGAAAAAGATTCACTTAAATAGCAAGAAACAAATATACCAAGAAACAAATAGAAAAAGAAAAATAATCAAGAGAAAAATCAGAAAAGATATTGATACAATTGAAATTAAGTAAACAAATTAAAATGACAAATTAGAGATGTTTTTAAGATTAATAACCCTGATGAATAATTAACAAGTCTAATAAAAGAGGGCAAATTCAAATTAACATAAACATGAGAAAGCATGATCTCACAAGCTAAAAAATACTGTTTAAATGATTAGAAATTATTTTACACCCTGAAGAAGCACTTTGGAACAGCTCTATTATGAAATTTTTCCTTGCATTAAGCTTCATCATTTCTGTAAACTTTCCACCTCTGTTTCTAGTTATACCTTCTATACCCAAGCAGAACAAATCTAAACCCAATTCCACATGACATTCTCAATTTACATGAAGACAGCTAGAAGTAAGTCTCCTCTAGGTTAAGCATTCCTAGTTCTTTTAACCAATTCTCATATGACATGATCTCAATGGCTTTTACTATGCAGGTCACTCTCTTGTGAACATTCTATGGTTTATCAATTTCCTTCTTAAAACGTAGCACCCAAAAGGGAACATAATCTTCCATAGTCTGACCAGGGCACAGCAGTATAGGGTTATCACTCCCTGTTTCTGAATACTATTGTTTCCATGATTTATTCTACCAATTCTTTAGGATTCAGTCTTTTAGTGTCCAAGTAATTTTTAATCCTTTCTTCAAAGTCCTTTTATTGAATGTAGTTTTTAATTACACTGTAGTCTGCAAAAGATCTATTTAATATGTCTGCTTTTCTGTATTAATTTATGAGGTTTTATGTCCTTATACAGTTAATTTTTGAAAAAGTACCATATATTACTAAGAATTAGATATATTCTTTTGTATTCTCATTCAACAATCACCAGAGATCTATCATCTTTTACTTTTTTTTTTTTTTTTTTTTGCGGGGCAATGGGGGTTAAGTGACTTGCCCAGGGCCACACAGCTAGTAAGTGTTAAGTGTCTGAGGCTGGATTTGAACTCAGGTACTCCTGAATCCAGGGCCAGCGCTTTAACCACTGCGCCATCTAGCTGCCCCCATCTTTTACTTTTTTAAGTTCTATTCAGGTCCTTAACTTTTTTCTTGTTTGTCTTTGTTAGATTTATCTAGTTCTGAAAGGAATACGTTGAGGTCCCCCATGATTATAGTTTTACTGTCAATTTCTCACAGCAATTCAATTAGCTTTTACTTTACTTATGTAACAATTGGAATGACACCGCCTGCTGGAGACTTACTGTAGAAGAGCTCAGCCCATGAGGTGAAGGTCTTTGAGGGCAAGACCATGCGTCTTTTCTTTGGCATTAGGAAGTGACGTTTGCTGGTGGGAGGGAGAAGGGGGAGCCTGTCTCTCTGACTTGGGCTCCTTTCGTGTGGACTCTGGCAGAGAACAGAGCTAGAAATGCTCTCTCCCTTTAATAGATAGAGGAATCTAGGCCTTTCTTTCTCTCTTTACCAAATTCTTATTCTCCTTAATAAATGCTTAAAAGTCTAACTCTTGCTAAAGCTTATAATTTATTGGCGACCACTCATTAGATATTTTAGACAGACTAGCTAAAATTTTAGCCTTAACACTTATTTAGATACTATGCCATTTGTTACACATATGTTATGCATTGCTGTTGGTTCATTTTTTATGGAGTCTTTAAGTATAATTAAGTATAATTAACATAATATATGAGTATAATTATGAAAATAATATATCAGTATAATTACTAATAAGCAAAGAGAAGCTTCTCTATTTTATCTATTTTTACTGTCTATTTTTGCTGTTAAGTTTTCTGAAATTACAATTTTTATTCCAACCTTTTTCAGTTCAGCTAATAATAATTACTATGTAATGTACAATAAATAATAAATTTTGATATAGTCTAATGTTAAATCTTTTTAGTATATTTCTGACAAACAACATATTTGATTCTGCTTTCTAATCCATTCTTCTATACTCTTCTATTTTGTGGGAGTTCCTCTAAGAAAGAGTTTCTATTTTACCCTGTATTCTCAGTGGGGGCATTCTTTTGGAAAACATTTCCACAACTCCTTTCCTAGGAACAGCTCAGTACCTTGGACCTTTCCTGATCTCTTTGTCTTTCAAAATTTGTCCTATCTGTCCTGTTGTCCTATGTACCTTTACTTCCCTCAAGGCTTTATTAGATGACTAATATAATGAAGTAATTCTAGTTAGTAAAGCTTTTACTTTTTTATTTATTTTTTGGTAAAGTTTTTATAAAAAGAAAGAGAAAAAGAAAAGAATGTAGTAATCTTAAGGTAAGAAGACCACATTTACTATGACCATATTGTATTTATAAAAGTGCATTATTCTCTCAAAAAGGGAAAAACACATCCAATATTATATAAGGAATAAACATAAATGAAGTTTCTTAGATTTAATTTTCCAGAAAATTGATCATAAAGCCCAACCTATTTACAAAAAGAATCTCCACAATAAAAAACCCTGAGAAATAGGTGTTTATCCTCTACTTAAAAACCTCCAAGGAGAGGGTCCTTATAATCTTAAAATATAAATTATATTTCCATACCCCAAACTAGTTTAAAATATACCTCATTTACTTGGTGCTTTTTGATATTCAAAGTATTTTTACATCTATTAGTTAATATGAGCTTTACCACAGTCCTATGAGTTAATTAGCATAGATTTATTATTTCTATTTTATAGAGTGATCTGGTAAAAATAATTGAATTGGGGGTAGCTAGGTGGTACAGTGGATAAAGCACTGGCCCTGGATTCAGGAGGAATCTAATCTAGTCTCAGACACTTGACATTTACTAGCTGTGTAACCCTGGGCAAGTCACTTAACCCTCACTGCCCTGCAAAACAAAAACAAAAACAAAAAACTAGAATTGATCAGAAATATATATAAGCTCTATGAGGAGAGAGATCATATCTTATTTCCTTCTCCTCCTAACACAATACACTTTACAAATATTGTTGAATTAAATTGCACCCAAAGAGTTATACTGAAATACTAATAGTAATCTTCCATGCCTTAGTAATCTCCTATGTTTGACCATATCCTTGTAACCCACTTTCTAAAATAAGCACAATTTTTCTGTGCCAAGCCAAGTAGAATAGAGCATGGGTTGGATAATCTTGAATATTGTTCTAATTACCTTGAATGTTTCTGCTTCTACACCAACTAGTCCAGCAATGGAAGAAACAAATAGAGAAGGTCCAAAGAGAGTATCTTTAAACTCTGTGCAAGAAACCATTCCATCTGTATCATAAATATATGCCCCATCTTCTGCAGGTAGGTTTACTGACCTAAAGAAACAGAAAGAACCATTATTAAGCAAAAATATCATTAGTGGAAAATAATCATGTATAGCCCAACATATGTATATGTATATATATACACATATACATATATATACATTTTATGTATATAAAATAATAAAATACATCCTTTTGGGCTAGTTCCTATATAAATTATAAAAGAATCTATAAATCACAGTTAAGAATTAGACAAAGAAAATTGTCAAGGATATAAGAGAAATAATCAAGATAGTCCCTATTGACTAGTATATCTTTTTTTTTTTCCCCATGGGGTAACGGGGCTTAAGTGATTTGCCCGGGGTCACACAGCTAGTAAGTGTCAAGGTCTGAGGCCAGATTTGAACTCAGCTCTTCCTGAATCCAGGGCCAATGCTTTATCCACTGCGCCACCTAGCTGCCCCAGTATATCTACTTTTCAAGTTGATAATGACTAAAAAGAATTTATTGGAAGTTCATAGTTTCAAATTTGCATTTCAGAATGTGACCACCAAAGTTTATTTCTAAACCAGTTAGCTTCAATATCCCTAGCAGCTACTTCAGCTTTTCTCACGGTCCTGAAATGGCATTTTCAAAAAAAAAAAAATCATGTTCAAAAAGTAAATGTGGGACATACCCATCAATTAGGGAATGGCTGAACAAGTTATGATATATTGAAACATCACAATATGAATATGATGGAATACCATTATTTTGTAAGAAATGATAAAAGGAATGGTTTCAGAAAAACCTCAGAAGACTTGTACAAACTACTGCATAGTGATGTAAGAACCAGGTGTTAAGGGCTAAAATTCTGGCTAAACTGTCTAAAATATCTAATGAGTGGTCACCAATAAATTATAAGCTTTAGCAAGAGTTAGACTTTTAAGCATTTATTAAGGAGAATAAGAATTTGGTAAAGAGAGAGAGAAAGGCCTAGATTCCTATCTATTAAAGGGAGAGTGCATTTCTAGCTGCCTTCTCCACCAGCGTTCCCAGGAAGAGAGTGAGACCGAGCGCCAGTCTCTTCCTTCTTCCTCCCACTAGCCAATGTCATTTCCTGATGCCCAAGAAAAGACTCCTGGTCTTGCCCTCAAAGACCTTCGCTTCATGGGTGGAACTCTTCTACAGTAAGTCTCTGGCAGGTGGCGTCATTCCAATTGTTACACAGGAAAACAATTTGTATAGTAACAATATTAAAAAGATAAACAACTTTGAAACAAACTTAGGAACTTGGATCAACATAAGGAACATGGCAAATGTGGAAATTTGTTTTGACTATACATGCTTGTAGGGAGTTTTTTCTTACTTTCTCAGTGTGGGGTGGGAGTAAGATGTGGGAAAGAAATAATTTGTAGTTTCTAAAGTTGAATTTTAGGAAAAGAATAAATGCTTACATCTGGGTCAACAAACATTTATTAAGCACCTAATATGTATAAGGCATTGTTCAAAGCATTAGAGATACGAAGAAAAAAATGAAATAGTTTAATCTCAAGGAACTACCATTCTACTGCAGGTTACAACATGCACATAAGAAAATATAACACAATTTGACAAGGTGATAGTCAAACCCAGAACTTATGACACCAAAGTCAAAAAGCATTTTCCACTGGGGGAAGGATATGTTGGAAGTGAATGTGATGTAAAGACAATGGGGGGCAAAGTCAAGATGGTGGAAGAAAGGCAGTGATGTGCCTAAGCTCTCCCCAAGACCCTTCCAAATACCTTCAAATTATGCTTTGGGGGAGGGGGGCAGCTAGGTAGCACAGTGAATAGAGCACCGGCCCTGGATTCAGGAGGACCTGAGTTCAAATCCAGCCTCAGACACTCAATACTTACTAGCCCTGTGACCCTAGGCAAGCCACTTAACCCCAATTGCCTCACAAAACAAAACAAAAAATTAATAATAATGCTATAGGACAATTCCTGGAGCAGCAGAATTCACAAAAGGACAGGGTGAAATAATTTTCCAGCCAAAGACAACTTAGAAGGTTGGTAGGAAAGGTCTGTTGTACCAGGGTGAGAGTAGAGTACAGATCAGTGCAGGCCTCCCCAGCACAGATCCAACCCCAGAACAGACCCAGCCCCAGAAACGAATCAACTACAGTAGCAGCTGCTTCTGGAACTCAGGCCACAGATAGTGATGGGGTCCAGTGATTGGATAGGGGGAGATTATAGGGGTCTCTTTGCTGGTGCTGAGGCAGGACTCTGTTGTTTTGCCCATGATTGGATCTGGGTCAGAGTCTTGGGTGGCAGTCCCAGATTGGGGAGGAGCACAAGCACAAAAGAGCTTGCAGCCACACTGGAGCAGGATTCTGTTCTTTGTTCCAAGGCAGAAAAGCAGGCCTGTGGTTGCTTGCAGAGCAGAGTACAGGCCAGGAGAATGGTGAACATACCTCTCCTTAAATCATACCACCTTGGAAGAATTAAGGACTTACAAATTCCTAGAAGTATCTTTGAAAACAGCTACACAAGCCCCATGAAGTTTGGGACAGTGTGCCCTCCACCCTGGAAGCAGTGCCCCACTCTAACAAAGAGTTAAAAGTCAAGAAATAGGCTGGGAAAATGAGCAAACATAAAAAAATTCTGACCCTAGAAAGTTTCTATGGTGACAAGGAAGATCAAAATACACCCTCAGAAGAAGATAACAAAGTCAAAGCTCCTATATCCAAACCTTCTGTGGAAATTTATTTTGATTTGGGGACTCTACCTTTAGGCTGAGATCAGAAAGCCTTAGGCCCTCAGGGTCTCTTCTGTGTGGGAGGTGCTGGTGCCCCTCCCCCTCTGCTTTAGCTGAGCCAAAAAGCCCCATGGGCTGTACAAGATGCCAGGTCAGACAGCTTGGGGAAAAAAAGCCCCCAGCTCCCTCTGACCTGAGGGGAGCTATCCGAAAGATCTTGGATAGCCTGTGCTGAGGCACATGAGGCTGGAGTGCACCGCCCCCTACCAGCCGCAGCCCTGGCTGGAGGATTATCTTGGTCTGTGGGGGCGCAGGAAGCCCCGAGATTTGAGTAGAGAGAAGAAAAGGTATATATAGACCTGGGAGTTAGACAGCAAGGGGTTCCAACGGACGAGACGAGGTAGAGAAGAGGTCAAGCAGTGGCTGATGAGATTAGAAAGGTTGGAGCGAGGCAGACAGGGCTACAAGGATGCAGAAGAAGACGAGAAGGACTAGGAGCAGGGAAAAGAGAGGCCAAAAGGCAGACTGACGGAGCAGATAGACAGAAGGTCAGTAAGAGAGAAACACAGGGGCTCAGCGGTGGCAGTAAGGAGAAGAAAGCTAGAAGCAGGGGGATTTACAAAGTGAAAGGGGTTTGGAGTTAGAATAAAGGACCTGAGTGCCCTAAGGCAAGTGGCAGCTAAGGTCCTTATTGTATTAAAGAAGTTCCATGCAGCAGGTGGGAAAGAGATGCAATGGAAAGAGACGCACTGCAATGCAGTCAGGTTGTACATTTTATTTCCCTGTATTCTTAACTTTAAATAGTATCTCATAAATAAACTCTGCTTGGATTATTTAGTTAAGAGGCTTCTTAATATTTTGCTCATCAATTTGGGAGTGGAGCAGTGTGGTGGAACTTTATAAACAGCCCACATTAAATTTACAGCAGTCAGATAGCCAGCTAGTCAAGAGTCCCAGATTAAGTACCCCAATCAGATTAGCCCCAAAATTAGCCCTAGTCATCAAAAATATTTTCACACTTCTAAGAAAAATATGAATTGGTCTCAAGCCATAGAAAGGCTCAAAATAAAGAGAGGTAGAAGAGGGGGCAGCTAGGTGGTGCAGTGGATAAAGTACTAGCCCTTGATTCAGGAGGACTTGAGTTCAAGTCCGGCCTCAGACACTTGACACTTACTAGCTGTGTGACTCTGGGCAAGTCACTTAATCCTCATTCCCCCCCCCCCCCAAAAAAAGGTAGAGGAAAAAATGGAAAGAGAAAGGAGAGTAATGCAAGAAAATCATGAAAAAAAAGTCAACAACTTGAAAAGCCAAATTGGCTAAATGGAAAAGGAGGTACAAAAGTTCTCTGAAGAAAATAATTCCTTAAAAATTAGGATTGAGCAAATGGAAGCTAATGACTTTATTAGAAATCAAGAAACAATAAAGTAAAACCATAAGAATGAAAAAATAGAAGACAATGTGAAATATCTCATTGGAAAAACAACTGACTTGGAAAATAGATCCAGGAGACATCATTTGAAAATTATTGGACTACCTGAAAGCCATGATTTAAAAAAAGAGCCTAGACATCATTGTCCAAGAAACTGTCAGGGAAAATTACCCTGATATTCTAGAACCAGAAGGTAAAATAGAAATTAAAAATATCCATCGATCACCTCCTGAAAGAGATCCCAAAAAGAAAACTTCCAGAAATATAGCCAAACTCCAGAGCTCCCAGGCCAAGGAGAAAATATTGCAATCAGACAGAAAGAAACAATTCAAGTATTGTGGAACCACAGTCAGGATAACACAAGTTCTAGCAGCTTCTACATTAAAGGATCAGAGGGCTTGGAATATGATATTCCAAAGGGCAGAGGAACTGGGATTACAACCAAGAATCACCTACCCAGAAAAGCTGAGTATAATCCTTCAGGGGAAAAAATGAGAATTCAGGGGGGAAAAAAGTGGACTTTCAGGCATTCTTGATGAGAAGATTTGAGCTGAATAGAAGATTTTACTTTCAAATACAAGACCCTAGAGAAGCATAAAATGGTAAACAGGAAAAAGAAATAATAAGGGATAGTAAAAGGTTAAACAGTTTACAACAGTTTCTCATTATTAGGACAGCTATGTAGAGTATATTTAGACAGAGGGCATAGGTGTGAGTTGAATATAAAGAGATGATATAAAAAATAAAAGGGCTGAGAGGAATACACTAGGAAAAAGGGAAAAAGAGATATGAAATGGGGTAAAGTATCGCACATAAAAGAAACAAAAAAAGTTTACACAGTGGAGCTGAAGATGGGGGAGGTGCTAGAGAGTGAGTGAACCTTACTCTCTTCAGAATTGGCTCAAAGAGGGAATAACATACACACTCAGTTGGGTATAGTGATCTATCCTATCCTGCAGGAAAGTAGGGGGGAAAGGGGATGGAGGTGAGTGAAAGAAGGGAGGGCAGATTGGGGGAGGGGGCAGTCAGATACAAAACACTTTTGAGGAGGGATAGGGTGAAAGAAGATAGAAAATAAAGTAAATGACATGGTATGGGAATAGGATGGAGGGAAATACAGTTAGCAATAGTAACTGAAAAAATTTTGAAGCAAGTTTTCTGACAGGCCTCAGTTCTCAAACACATAGAGAACCAAGTCAAATTTGTTAAAGTAAGAGCCATCTCCTAATTGATAGATGATCAAAAGATATGAAGTTTTCAGATGAAATAATAAAAGCTACCTATAGCCATATGAAAAAAAACGTTCTAACACTATTGACTGGAGAGATGCAGGTCAAAACAATTCTGTGGTACTACCTTATACCTATTGGATTGGATAATAGGACAGCAGAGGAAAATGACAAATGTTGTAAGGGATATGGAGAAATGAGGCATTAATACATTCTTGGTAAAGTTGTAAATTGATTCAAACATTCTGTAGAGCAATTTGGAACTATGGTCAAAGGGCTATAAAACCATGCATACTCTTTGACCTAGTAATACCACTATAAGGTTGGTATATAAAAAGAGATAAAAAACCCTCAAAAGTTGAATTCAAAATTGAGATGGCCACCAACTGGGGACTGTCTGAACAAATTGTGGGATGAGATTATGATGAAACATTGTTGTGCTATAAGAAATGATGAGTAGGATGCTATCAAAAATACCTAGAAAGATTTACATGAGCTGATGCAAAGTGAAATGTACTATATATAAAACAGCAATATTGTAAGATGATCTGCTGTGAATGACTTAGTTATTTTCAGCGATGCAGTTATCCAGGACAACTCTGAAGAACTTATGGAAAATGCTATCCATTCCAGAAAAAGAACTGATGGTTTCTGAATATAATTGAAGCATAATTTTTTTAGTTTCTTTTTCTGAAGGTTTTTTTGTCTGTTTTCTTTCACAATCTGACTAATGTGGAAATGTTTTCCATTACTACATATGTATAACTTATATTTAATTGTTTGAGGTTTTTTTTTTTTTTTTGGTGAGGCAATTGGGGTTAAGTGACTTGCCCAGGGTCACACAGCTAGTAAGTGTTAAGTGTCTGAGGCTGGATTTGAACTCAGGTCTTCCTGAATCCAGGGCCAGTGCTCTATCCACTGCACCACCTAGCTGCCCCCTAATTGCTTGAGTTCTTAAGGGGAAGTGGGGAGAGAGGGAAGAAGAGAATTTGAAACACAAAATTTTAAAAATCAATGTTAAAATTTGTTTTTACATGTAATTTGGGGAAAAAATTCTAAATAAATGAGAAAAAGACAAAAGATATTAATGAAAATAGCACAAAATAAACAGTCCATTAAAAGGCTTCTTGTAAAAAGATCTAAGACAATGGATATAGAATATAGCACACTTCTATATTATTATAAACACAATGGATTTTGTATTTGAGCTAAAAGAAGAAATTGTATTTTTCTTTGTCATGATAATTAAGATTAAACAAATTCATTTTATAACAAATTTCCTCCTGAAATTTGTGAATTTGTTCAATATTTTTGGAAAGCTGAGTAGTCAATGCATAATGCTCAAACTGACCTTCTGAGCCAGAAAGATAAAGAACCTATTTTTTTCATAAAACCTTGAACTAAGGATAGTTTAAAAAATAATATTTTGAGATGTTAAATAATTTTCTAAATACTTGCCCTCCAAAAATAAATACACTTGATCTGCTTATTAATCATCTGACCAATCTAAAGAACAAATTGTCATTTAATTTTTAAGACCTATATATTTCTAAATAAACATGTATAACGAAGTCATTCACATGGGAACAATATAATACATCTGGTCTTCCTTCATTTTTCTAAGGACAGTTACTAGACTGGCCTAATTATATAGTATTTTTTGTTTGTTTGTTTGTTTTGCTTTGCTTTGTTTTTTGCAGGTGTGATGAAATAATGGGATTTCGCAGATACTCAAAGACCCACCTGGAGATTAATCTATACTGATTGAATCAAATGAGAGTGATTGACTGCTGATTAAGCCTACTTCAAGTTAATTGGATTGTAATCACACCTGGCTATCCCTTAAGAAGGTATTGTTCTCAGAAACTAGACTGTGAACTCAACTTGAGAACACCTTCAAAGACAATGGATTTGGATGACGCCAACCAATCACCTTGAAGCAGGGTGTAAGGACCGCCTCTGTTCCAGACCTATAAAATGCTTCCACAAACAGCTTGCTAGTGTGTTCCTGATCAAAGCAGGCTCGTGGAGGAGGACTTCAGGAAGAACCCAACCAGGCTGGAACTCTAGACTAGACTGGAGCTGAAGCTTCTGATTTAAGGTGACCACAATTTAGATTTTAAACATCACACAGGGCAATGAGGGTTAAGTAACTTGCCCAGGGTCACACAACTAAGTGCCAAGTGTCTGAGGCTGGATTTAAACTCAGGTCCTCCTGAATCCAGGGCCGGTGCTTTATCCACTGTGCCACCTAGCTGCCCCATATAGTATTTTGAAAAGAAATATTTGAACCTCAACATTTTATGTTTTGGTTACAAGTAAACTGAGTGAGTCATTTGGTTTATCAAGTGATACAGATATTTTAAAATCATTTTTTTCTGTGAAAGACAATTTTCTACTTTAGCTCTCACAAGAAAAAATATGGATCTGAATTAGTAGTTGAAAAAGAATAATGAGTAGTAATATCAATGGCACCAAATTTTAAGAAACTATGTACCCCAAGAGTTCAAATCTGGCCTTAGAAACTTGACATTTACTAGCTGTGTGACCTTGGGCAAGTCACTTAACCCTCTTTGCCCCGCAAAAAAAAAAAAAAGAAACTACATACCTGTAAAAAAATTAATTATTAATAACTATAACTAACCTGGAAAATTATATAATTGGATTTATGAAAAATTATGAGTGTATGAAAAATGATAAGCTTAGAGAAATTATAATTGGGCCGTAAATCCCTTTGTGGTCGCCATTCAAATATAAAAATATTTTTGACTTGATTAGCCTAATTTGGGGGGCTAATCTGACTGGAGGACTAAACTAGGGACTGTTGACTATTTGGCTATCTGACTTTGTGGGCCGTTTATAAAGTTCCACCACACTGCTCTACTCCCAAATTGATAAGCACAGGATTAAGAAGCCTCTTAACTAAATAATCCAAGCAGAGTTTATTTATGAGATACTATTTGAAATTAAGAATACAGGAAAATAAAATGTACAACCTGACTGCTTTCCTGTGGTCTCTTTCCACTGTGTCTCTTTTCCACCTGCTGGGCTTCGAACTTCTTGAATACAATAAGGGCCTTAGCTGCCTCTGGCCTCAGGGCACATCACACTTTCCCTGGTTTGTATTAAGGTCTGTAACCTTGTCAGCCCCGTCTCTCTTTTTCCGAACCAAACTCTCCTCCGTCCTTGTCTGGGCTCCCCTCTAGTCAGACCCTCTCCTTCTTTAGTCAGCCCCCGAGTCTTCTTTTTTCTCCTTCCTGTCTAACTCCCAGGTCTATGTATACCTTTTCTTCTCTCCACTCAAATCTCGGGGCTTCTTGCGCCCCCACAGACCAAGCTAATCCACCAGCCAGAGCTGCAGCTGGGGGGGGGGGCGCGGGGTGTGTGCTCTCGAGCCTCATGCCTCAGCACAGGCTATCCTTCAGATAGCTCCGCTCAGGTCAGAGGGAGCTGGGGGCTCTTCCCCCCCCCCCCATCTGACCTGGCGTCTTGTATAGCCCATGAGGCTTTTTCTCCTCAGCTGAAGCTGAGGAGGAGGGGAAGAGACCCTGAGGGCCTAAGGCTTTCTAATCTCAGCCTAAAGGTAGGGTCCCCAAATCAAAATAAATTTCCACATACCCCAAAACAAATCTATCACATTAAGAATATTATGGTTATTATTTTTATGTAATATAAATGAAAATTATAAAGTACTAAATATATAAATATGTGTATGTTGTGGTTTGTTTTTTGTTTTTGTTTTTGCAGGGCAGTTGGGGTTAAGTGATTTGCCCAGGGTCACACAGCTAGTAAGTGTCATGTGTCTGAGGCCACATTTGAACTCAGGTCCTCCTGAATCCAGGGCCGGTACTCTATCCACTTCACCACCTAGCTGCCCCTGTTGTGTTATTTTGATTGCATGTTTAAGACATATTATTATACAAATTGTAATTAATTCTTAATTTTATTTGAATTAAAAAATAAGCTTAGAAAACTAAATTTAAAAATTATTGACAATGACACAGTTCATTGTGAAGTGATGCAAAGAAATGCTATCATTTTATTTCCAGGTTTTAATGTTACTTACTTTGACTTGAGATGATAATTCTTGTCATTCCTTTCAATATTCCATATAGATAAAGCACTTGGACTAGACAAACACAATTGGTGCCAGTTCATGGGGTTAAAAGTCATCTGGCTTACTTCCATACCTGGTTGTAATTTGTTACACAACATAACCTTTTTTTCCCAGTTCCTTAAAAGGAAAAAAACATTTTTTTGTGAAACATAATTACACTAGAATTTAATTTTGTAGAAAATTTCTTAAATAACATGTGAAATATATACTCCAGGACTGACTGTAAGAATACATTTAAAAATATTATGAATAAATTAGGCAAATTTATTCTACATAAATACAAAAATTACATTTAAAATATATAAGGCCAAAGCTAGTCCATAAAAACCTATTAATTTCCCTTGTTAGTATCATACTGTGTACTACAAATTGGCAACCAAAAAGCCCAAAGATTGGTGACAAAATGTTGCTGAAATGATATTAATTTGCTAATATGTTTATGTCTAGAAATGTTCATATAAATACTGCTTATTTATGTATAATCACTACTCCATTGCCACAAGATACTAATTGGTATCAATTAGCCTTTCGTTTATTTTTATCAGATCATCAGAATTTCAAAATGAATTTATTAATTATTCACTAAATATATTATATTCAATACTTACTATGTACAAGGCCCTGCTGCAGTTGATACAAAGATGTATATTTCAAGTTCCCTCCTATACTAAATCTTATTATTAAGGCTTGCTCTTCAGTAATGAATTATGTTAACTAATATTTATTGTTGGGACCCTACTATAGTAGAAGACAAAAAAAGATTTTGCTGATTTCAAGAACCACTGCATCTTTGTATATATGTGTCTCATCTTCCCAAATAGATTATAGGTCCTTGGAATTAGAGATTATTTTACATATCTCTGATATTCCCAGAGTTTAGCACAGTATGGTCTAGTTAGTAAAGCTTAGTGTTTGTCCATGGTAATAATGCCATCACTCCCAAACTGAAAATGTAAACTTTGATATACAACTGATGCTTAATGATACTTCTGATGTCTCCTATATCTTTTAATGGCAACATTCAAAGAAAATAGTTTAAAACCCCATCTAAAAAAGCCAAGTCTTTAAGAAGTTCACAAAGGTGGCTTTTAAAGCCTAGAATAAAATATTTCATTCTCTAAATAATAGCTTAAAATATTTTTAACAATGTGCTTAGGGGCATCTAGGTGGTGCAGTGGAATCAGGAAGACCTGAGTTCAAATCCGGTCTCAGACACTTAACACTTACTACCTGTGTGACCCTGGGCAAGTCACTTAACCCCAATTGCCTCACTAAAAAAACAAACAACCAAAAAAACCCCAAAAAACAATGTGCTTAAGTTGAACTCCTCGCTGAGGAATGATACACTTTAGAACTATATTTCACTTTAAATGCAAACATTTAAACTATTTACACAAAGTTTCCCTTTACTAAAACAAGAATGTGCAAATGCTGTAACTTACCAAAGTATCAGTTCATACTCTGGAACTGCAGAGTAACTAGCCAGGTATGTGCCACAATAACTAAATTCAAGTGAAGTATAATCCAGCTGGGCATGCCCTAATGCAGAAAATTACATCTATTTTAGTTATCAGTCTTCAAATTAACCACTGATAAAAGAGTTAATTTCCTTTTTCTAATTGCTTTGTCATGTCATATATATCTCTTCTTCTAATGTATTCCTTAGGTTTTTCCCCATTTACTCATTCTGAATAAAACTGTTAAAAGGGTCTTACGTGGGCTGATGATGAGTGAGATGAGCAGAACCAGAAGAACATTGTACACAGTTATCATCAACATTGTGTGTTGATCTACTGTGATGGACTATATTCTTCTCACCAATGCAATGGTACAGAAGAGTTCTAGGGAAGTCATGATAGAAGAGGATCTCCAAATCCAGGGAAAAAAAAAGAACTGGGGAGTATAGATGCTGAACGAACCATACTATTTCTTTTGTTTTTGGTGCTATTGTTTTTCTATTTTGAGGTTTTTCGTCATTGCTCTGATTTTTCTCTAATAACATGACTAATGTGGAAATATGTTTAATGTTATATATATATATATATATATATATATAAAACCTATATCAGATTACCTGCTGTCTAGGGGAGGGGGAAGGGAGGGGAGGGAGGGAGAAAAATCTGAAATTGGAAAGCTTGTATAAACAAAAGTTGAGAACTATCTTTACATGTAACAAGAAAAAAATAAAATACTTTATTAAAAAAAAGTTACGAACATTAGAGCCTAGAGATGAAAAAAATAAATAAAGCACATCTTGTAGTTCTCAGGGCAGAACTAATCCTTTATATCATAAATTTCTGATAATTTCAGAACTTTTAACCAATCTGGAAACCACTCACAAATATCACTGAAAATGTTCTAATGATCTTAAATTTAATTTGCTTTATTTTTAAAAAATTATCTTACTTCTTGTGGTACCTTTATATTAGTGATTATATATTATAATATTGTGATTATATATAATCGTAAATCTCTCAAGCCATATTCAACTCTCAGCTTAATTTTCTAACACCTTCCAGACAAGTAGAAAGTACTTAAGAGGCAGCATCACATAATAGAAAAGTGTTATTGGAATTGAAGTCTGCAAACCCTTGGTTTCGTTCCCACCACTGACACTAACTGCGAACATAGACAAGGAACTTAATCTGAGCTTCAGATGAGTTTCTTCATTAGAAAAAATGAAGGGTTGGACTAGGAGGCATTGATGGTCTCTATCAAATGAGATAATATTTGTAAAGCACCTAGCAGTGCCTGGCACATACTAGGAACTTAATGTTTATTCCTTTTCCCTTTTCCCTTCCCTTTCTGCTCTAAACCTATGGTGTCTATCTCTGTTTAGGCTTGTAAAAATATTCAAAAGTGTTAGCAAAAATGCCCTAAAAGACCACAACATGGAGATGGTGCCTTTATTAAGGTCTCTATGTGGTTTGGGGATCACTTTCTCCTCTTTTGTGTCTCTTTGCATTTCTGTCTCTGGACTTCACACCCTCATCCCTTCATTTTACATACATGCCTTTCTCTTTCCCCTCCTATTTATTTTCACCTTCTCTCATAGGACTATATGTATATATGTGTTTATATATTTTTATTGAATAGGGTTTTGTTGTTGTTATTCAGTCTTGTCTGACTTTTCAGGACCCCATTTAGGGTTTTCCTGTCAAAGACACTAGAGTAATTTGCCATTTCTTTCTCTAGCTCATTGTACAGATGAGGAAACTGAGGTAAACAGGGCTAAGCAATTAGCTAGTAAGTGTGAGACCAGATCTGAACTCAAGATGAGTCTTCCTGACTTCAGACCTGGTGCTCTATCCACTGTGCCACCCACCTGCCCCATTGAATAGTTTATCAACAAATAAAGTTATTGTAAAAAAATTAATTTAAAAATACCTTTTATTTTAAATTATATAAAACTCAATTGACTTTTTTCTGAAATTAGTGGCCATCTAGCACATCAAGGTTATACAACTGAAGTATAGGGCCAAGAGAGCAGCAGTTTCAGCCATTTGGCCCAAGAATGCCTGTCTGTCTCCCAAGCTGAGCTTGCCTACAGCCAACACACAGGAGGTAGGAAAAGTATAGCTTTTTCTGGAGTTTGGAAACTAACATTTATACATCGCTGTGCATAACCTTATAAAATCTGGAGAGAATACATAGAAATCTCTCATGGAATAAAGTGATTTCAGAAATTGTTTTCTTGTCTATGAATTTTTTCTTACAAGATTTGGGGTTTGGTTTGTTCCCCCCACCAAGGTGGGGTGGAGAGTGCCAGAAAAGAAGTATTTGTAAATTGAAAAAAGAAAATTTAATTTAAAAGAGAATTTAAAAAATCATACTCAACAGGGCAGCTAGGTGGCATAGTGGATAAAGCACTGGCCCTGGATTCAGGAGGACCTGAGTTCAAATGTGACCTTAGACACTTGGCACTTACTAGCTGTGTGACCCTGGGCAAGTCACTGAACCCTCAATGCCCCGCAAAAAAAAAAAAAAATCATACTCAAAAATCAAGCGATCGAACTAAATATTCAGGATATCTTTCCCTACTTCCATCAGCATAGGAGTTTAGTCTTGTTCCACTTCAGATCTGAGCCATTTTCCCTTTGCCTTACACAGCCTGCTGACCACACATTCCTGAGGGTTCACCATATTCATGGGGAACTTATTTAGGACAAGTTATCAGTTTAGTTCCCTGCAATTCAAAACTCCTTTGGGGAAGCTAGGTGGCTCAGTAGATAAAACACCAGCCCTGGATTCAGAAGGACCTGAGTTAAAATCTGGCCTCAGACACTTGACACTTACTAGCTGTGTGACCCTGGGCAAGTCACTTAACCCTCATCGCCCTGTTAGAAAAAAAAAAAGAAAGGGCCTCGAGTTGCTCAGTTTGGGAGACATACCTCTTGGGTCAAATGGCTGAAACTGCCCCTCTCTTGGCCCCATACTTCAGTTGTACAACCTTGCTGTGCTAGATGGTCACTAATTTCAGAAAAAGTAGCTGAGATTACAGCCTAAACCACCAAATTTGTAAACCATTATTTTTTATCAGTCACTTTAAACAACTACATGAATAGCAGCTTATTCCTTGTAATTATTCAACTTAAATTTGATCTTAACAGAAAGACTGCCACTCTGAGGAAAAATTCCGGTTGAATTTAAGATTCTGATTCAGCTCTCCAACCCACTAATTCAATTCTTACTGCCTTCATCCAATCTCTAAGTATATATTTTCTTAAAGTTTTCCTATTCAGAACCAAAAGTATGTTTTATGTTTTTATAAGAAATTATTCTAATTACAGAACAAGGAGGAAATACCTTTTAATTTTGCCTTTCTGCTCAATTCAGGAAAGGTGTATACGTAGATATTGGGTTTAAGCTTTCGGTCTGAAAAAGCCACTGCTTGAAAAGGAATGTTAGTTGCAATAGCACCCACTTTTCCATTCATACACTGTAGAACAGATCTTTTCTCAGTTTCAATGTTAATGAAAATTAAGTAATTTCCACAAGGGTAGCAAACTGTGTTGTTGTTGATAAAACCAATATTCTGCTTAGGGAATCCTTGCACCCATCTTTAGGAAAGGATATATAGCCATCAATAATTATACATATCAAATCACTTTTTAAAAAGAAAACAAAAGTTCATCAAAATTTCTAGAACAAAACTATGCCATTTCCTCCATCCCTCTTCCCTCCGTATTTTTCAAATAAAAACATCTCCCCAAATTGGTTGCCTATCCAGGTTTCACTAAGAACCACTAAAATTTAAACAGATCAAAATCTTTGATGATAAACCATAAACTTTCTTCCCAGGACTGACTTCCTATCATTCAAATAACCATAAAATGGGCCTGGGGGTGGGGTGGGGGGGAACCTCCTAGGATCAAGTGTACTTATAGAAAGAAAAGGGGAAAAGTTAAGAGGAGCAAAGAGGACTTGATTCTAATCAAAACAGTACAACTGGTCTCTCTCCTTTACAATTTGCCTTCAGATATAGTTGTCTTTACTAATAGCTTCCAATAAGACAACATGGGGTATTTTGAGTATGTTATCAGATGTAAAAAGACTGCTTCTTTGCAGAAGTAGGAAGAATGAGATTTCCAACTCCTAAGTTAAAAGAAAGTCTAACAGTAATTTACAGGAGAAAATTAATAAGAAGCAGTCTTAAACGAGAAAGAATTAAGGCTAAGCTGCATACTGAGTAACATCTACAGGAAAGGGACAAGGATGTGAGATGAAGGGGAGAGCCGTTACAATTAAGTGTTAAAATTGTGAATAGGAATCATGGGAACGGCGATAGGCAAATGAAGGAGCCTGGATTGATAAAGTCAAAAATCTAGGAACCAGAGTTGAGTGTACTGAAGGTATGAGGAATATGGGATAGGGTAAATAGGGGTAATTTTTAAAATGCCATATTGCTTCATAAAAAGTCTACCACGTGCATTAATCTCGTTTGGCCTATGGGAAGAGACAAGGCCTCAAAGGTAGGGAGATGAGTCACAAGGTAGGGAATGGAGGCCTGGTGGTAATCACCAGGAATTGAGGGGGGGGGGGAGGTGTAGGGAGAGGTGTCAGCAAGAGGGTGGACAGGTCACTAAGGAGGCTGAGGGGAGAGTGACAGCTGGGGTGGGGGCAGTGAAAAGGCGGGGCTCCAGAGAATGCCCCGGGGGTCAAAGGGAAGGGGAACACAAAAGTGGGCGGGAAGGCTTTACAAGGAACAACCAGGTGGAGAGAAGAGGAGGTAGGAAGCCAGCCAGGTCACCTCAGTGTCAGGGATGCTGCGGACATGACCCCCGATCCCTCACGCTCTCTGACACTCGCCAACAGCAGAGGTGCTCGGGAAAATAAAATAGATATAGCTATAAACAAACAGAATAAAACGAAACAAAAAACTCCCAAGGACGGAGCTACTCCTACAAAAACAACGCGGTCAACTGCTCTTCCCCTAGCCACCAGCAGAGGAGGGCACCGACCGTTTAAACTCGTATAAACTTGATGCCCATTGGTCCTTACACCCGGAGGTTTTAGAAGACCAAGGTGACTGGTGGAAATATCTCGATGCCTCAGCCAATCCCAAGGCGAGGATGAGTTAAAGGCACACCGTGCAGGAGGAGAACTGGGGGGGGGGGGGAGGCCCGGAGAAAAGCAAGAATTCAGGTACCGGGGTGGGAGTGCCACAATGTGGCTGGATCCTGGGGTAAATTAACCAAGCAAGTGGGAGTGGCTACTTGGTAAATTCTTAACCAAAATAAGGATATGACAAAAGGTAAAGTAGATAATGTTCATTATAGGAAATTGAAAAGTTTTTGCACGGACAAAATTAATGTATTTATTTAGAATAAGAAGTGAAGCTGATTAAGGGAGGAAAATTTTGTATTAAATAACTAGCACAAAAGTTAATACTTAGAAACTTAACAGAATTATATACAGGGTGCTCCAAAAGTCTTAGTGCAGCTTAAAATTTTAATAGCTTTGGGGCCACCCTGCATCAGAACAAAAGCCATTCCCCTACAGGTTTTGTGGTCCAACGCTATGAACAATTCTTAAAAGAATTGCTATTAACAGCCACGTGAAAGAATGTTTCAAATCATTAATAAGAGTAATGCAAATCAAAACAATGTTGAGATTTCCCCTCATTTCCCACCATTCTGCATTCGTTTTGGACCTCTCCTGTCACTTCCCTCTTCCCCTGTCTAGTTTATTGTCCTTGGCTACCCCCATTAGATTTTTTTTGAATATTTTTTGAAAATGTATTATATGCATAACTTACATCTTAATACAAATTAATACTCTTGAATAAGAACAATTTAACAGATCAATTTCTGTCCATATTTAAATAGCAGGATTCATCTCTGTTTTCTCTTTAAAAAGAATCACAAAATTATTCAACTGAATATGAGGTAAAAATATAGACATGCTTTTTAAAAATTGGCCTCATTCACCATACAGATGAATCCATGTTGGTTCTAAGAGAAAAGCGTCAATATCCTTTTCTTCCTCTGAATCTTGAACTGGCATCCAACATTGACCTTTTGCATTCAAAAAATGAGTATCTCAAAGCTTTGCAAGCTTTTCCTTCCTTGAGCACACAGTCCGACTGCAGTAGGCAAGTCCCCAGATCCTCCTTCACCCGGGCACATGCGCCGTCATCCTCCGGCTTGTCCTCATAGTAATGGGGCATCACCTCCCCCTCGCCGCGCCACCGAGGCAGCCTCCGACTCAGAGGACCGAAAGTCACCCCTGGAGCCAAGCTCAGCGCCTTCAACAAACACCCCCTGCGGGGTTTTTGACACTACCCCCACCTGCCCGGGGCTGCTTCCACTTCCGGCAGAAGCAACCTTCTCACCCCCATTAGATTGTAAACTTTTTGAGGGCAGGGTCTGTCTCTCTCATATTTATATCTCCAGAATATAGTATAGCACTTGGCCTGTGACAAGTAATTATTAAATGTTTATTGACTCGTGCTCAGCACATTGGAAAAAATGGTCATTAGAAAAAAACCCAACATTGGAAGGGTTGTGGACTGATAATACTAATGTACTCTGGAAATATGTGAAGTAATTAAACCATTCTAGGAACAAAATACGAATTATGAGAAGAAAATGACTAAAATGTCCACATCCTTTGACGTAGAGATATGAAATTGCAAGAAGGTCAATGACAAAAAGAAAGACCCAATACATACTAACATATTTATAGCAGCCTTTTTTTTTTTTTGAAGTAGCAAAGAACTGGGAAACAGTAGATGCCCTGTGATTGGAGAATTACTCATCTAGAGGTATTGTGATAGAATAGAAAAAAGTGCAGAATATAGTCAGGGGACTTAATTTCAAATCCTGCTTCTGAGACTAACAAATACTTGTGTGACCTTGGACATATTACTCCCTGAACCTTATTTTCTTCAACTGTAAAATGAGGCAGCTGAAGTAGATGGCCTCCCAGGTCTCTTCCAGATATAAATTTATGATCCTGTAAGATGTGGTACATGCCACTATGCTGTAGGAAGCTATATGATAAATACAGAGAAGCATTAGAAGTCATATGGATTAGTGGAAAGTGTACAGAATTTAATAATTCATGTACCAATGAGATGATTAATAATTATATGAATCATTTGGATTTCTTGGAACCCCCTTATTGTCCAGAGCAGCTATATGAAAACCTGGCCTAACATATCAGAAATCCTTTGCAATGACAGAGATTGAACCTGGCAGGATGTGCAATTAGTAAAAATCCTAAGGACAATAAAGACATAAGAGTCTTGCAGCAGACCTTGAACCATTTGGGAATTTATGGTCCTTCCAGGGACATCCTTATCTGCAGAGACTTTTCCCTGAGCTATTTGGTGGTTTATGGTCTGCTAGAGACTCCCTGTCTCATTTCCCCAACATTCCTGAGCCATTTGGGGTTTCATGTCTGGTTTTTTTTTGACATTCCTTACTCTGGTTCCTGGAAAAATGTCTTTGACTTCTCCTTGCTCTGGTTTGTGAGTTGCCATGGGGACAATTCTTTTTATTTATTTATTTATTCATCTATTCATTCATTCATTCATTTATACCAAAAATTAAGTAAACAGAACCAGAACCCAGTACCAGGAAAGGAAGTTTGGGCAGTCTAGATTCTTTGCCAATGGCTTCAGCCCAGACTGATTACATTCCCTCATTTGTAGGGAGGGAGAGTATATCCTCTGCACTCCAGTTCAATTAGCCACTAACAATCAGATTAGCTTTTACATGAAAATATTTACTTCAGGAAGTGTAATTACAAATATACAAATCTATTCTCCCCAACACACGTGAAGAATAATCCCCCTCTTCTTTGTACCACCTCAGTCTCTGGGGAGGGCAAAATAATTAGGCTCATAGCTTAACCCAGTTCCCAGGGCACAGTCCCAGTTTAAGTCCAGAATCTCTTTCAGTCTTGAGTCACAGGCACCCTGGCTTCTCAAAGCTTTCATAACAGGCTGGCTGGTTGTAACAACCCACATCAATTCTGGTTCCAAGGTCCCTGCGTTCAAATTCCAGATCCTGTGGGGATGGAAAACTGAAATTGAGGAAGACAAACAAGACAGAACAGAAACAAATACTCCCAGGCCCATTTCTTGGAGTTGGGGGTAAAAGAGAAGGAGCAAAAGGGTCCTTTCCCCTCTCATCTGTTGGCTTCATAGTGTCCACACTGGGTGGAAAAGAGAGTGAACAGTTCATTCTCACTAGTTTTAAAGTAGAAGGCAGCCAATCAAAAGAGGCTACCTACCTCCACCCACATGGTAGAAAATGCAGCAGGCTCCATGTTAGGCCAACTGTTCATTCTCAAAAAATCCTTCAATGGCACCTCCACGTTAGAACTGAAGTCCAATTTACATACACAGTGAGTACAAAAATGGTAAATGCAAAGAACAACAATTAAGCAACCAAAACTGATTGCTCCAAAATTATAATGACCAAGTTGGGCCCCAAAGAAGAGATATGAGAAAGTACTTCACATTTCTTTATAGAGGCAGAGGGCTAAGGGTGTGGAACACTGCATATAATGTCAAACTTTTTGCAGTATGTTGGTTAGTTTTTCTGAACCATATTCCCATTCTTCCTTTTAAAAAATTATTATAAGGAATAGCTTTCTGGGAGGGGAAATGGGGTATATATTGGAAAATACAGACAACATATAAACAAAATACATAAATAAAATTTTATTTTTAAAAAGATGTTTTAAAATAGTGGAAAAATAAGTCAGTGGGATCCCACTATCAACTAATTAGGTCAACTGGACATGTGTACTGACTAATGGAGAGGGGCAAGGAGAATGTTCAAAAGGGAGGACTACAGCCATGTCACAAGATTCCCACATTCAATGTGGTGGGGAAACAAAATTGGGAGGGAGACCTCCCAGAGAAGCAGGGGAGTGGGCCAGCTAGTGGAACCAGGGGGTTAGATGATAAGGAAAAGGTCCTAAATTGTGTCACTTTGCTCTAGTAAGAGTCCTGTCTCGCAATTCCCCAGTAGCGCAGTCCTAAGCCTGGGGTCTCCCACTACTCCTCCTCTTCTCTTTCCCTTCTGCTCCCCTGGGCTAATTCTTTCTGGGGCCCACCAGCCCTGTTGCAGAGATACTTGTCTCCCTCACCACAGGCTTGTTCTCTTCTCTCCTGACTCCCCCTCCTTGGCCTCCCCACACTGGAAGTTTCTCCTCTTGATTTTAGCATTCATGCCTCAGACACCACAATAGTGCTTTCTGTCTTTCCACAGCTCCCAGGTAATGGGGCCACCCTAACTGACACAAATGTAGTGAGTGGAGCCCTCTACTCTCCTGTTTTTCCTGGGGATTACTCCTCTATAACTGGTACAGAACAGAAGAAAAGGCTCTACCGGACTGCGCTTCCCTAACCTTCAGAGATGCTCCCCCAATCAGATGTATCCCCAGCTTACTCTGGAGACCTGTCAAGAGAAAACTAAGACAAGGGTGGGAAAGCCTCACCTCACAGGTTCCAGGTACAGAGGACATCAGTGCTAGGGGAAAGAAGGGAAAGGTGGAAGGCCTTCCCTGGGCCAGGGACTTTTGCCTCTCCCACTTTTATGATACTGGCCTTGGGGAAGGGAGAGGTTGAGAATGGGAGGGGTGGAGATGGACTGGAACTTAACTTCCCAGCTCTTGGGTGGAAGGATATGTCCACTAGAAAACAGCTCTAAACATGTTTAGAAAGAGCCTTAGACAGATCAGGAAATCTAAGAAAAAATCACAGTCGTTTTTCCACCTCAGGTTAGCACAGGGAGACAAATAGAACTGTGTGGACATTGGTGGGGGGACCTACTTGGGCATGACCTCTTGGAGTATTGCAGTTCAAGGATAGGCTAGACCTCAGAGCAACAAAAGGTTCCAAATCCAACAAAGAGAGGCTGGGTCTTGGGCAGGGTGTAGGAAAAGATCCAACTGACAACTTTGTTACTCATTACCCAGGTCTGAGTCACCAACCCAGGACTGATTTGGGAGGGGACCAGGACCTGGGCCTGGGGGTGGTATTCCTCAATGGGCTCTCACTTCTATACAGAGGAGCAAAGAAATAAGTATCAAGTGTGGGGTTCATATCCCCCCAGAAAGGAATCTCAGTTCCAGCTTCCAGCCCATTCTACAGTGTAATAACCACAGCAAGAACCCCAGACTGAAGGGGATACTACATCTATTACTCTGAACAAGCAGAACTTTCCACCTAATTGATAGAAGCTGAGTCTAGCAACTATCTACTTGAACTCCACATGGGACAAGTTCAGAGGCCTGTTGCTCAGATCCAAACTTAGATCAAGAACTTTGCAGAGCTCAGACTGGGTGGGCAGAAATTATATTTTGTTTTGGATCAGATCATTTTGGGATCATTGAAAGCTTGCAAGCCTCCAGCCTGAGTTATTCTTGAGATCCAAGAACAATTCAATACTCAGTACCTTAAGAAAGTAGTAGCAGAAACAGCCCAGACATTTGCTCCAGAAGTGCACAAAGCCTGGCCCTAAAATCGAATCTGAAGCCAGGAAGTAGGCTGGAAAAATGAGCAAACAAACAAACAAAATAATCCCACCATAAAAAAGCTATTATGGTGCCTAGGATACTAAAGACATAAACCTAGAATAAGAGGAAAGAAATGGGGGGAAATGAGAGCTATGGAAGAAAGAATTGAAAAGGGAATGCACAATGAGGCATGAGGTACCAAAACTTACCCAAGCAACAAAATCCCTAAAAATAAGAACAGACCAAATGAAAGTCAATGACTCCACAAAAAACCAGGAAATACAAAATGAAATTTAAAAAACTGAGAAGACAGACATGTCCAAGCAGCTAGGTCAGCTCATACTCGACTTGGACAATCCTTGGCGAAGATTTTGGGCAAGGAGAGCAAAGCCCAGGAAGTTAGGAAAAATGATAAAGTGCTAGTTAAGGTCATTGGAAAATACAGACAACATATAAACATATAAGATCCTTTTCTCAGGTGTTTTCTATTTGGCCCAAGTAATAGAGAGCAGTTGAGAAGAGGGGAAATTCCTGAGATGGCAAGGCAAAATAAAACTACAGTGAACATGACAGGTAACAATTCCACTTAGTGATATACAGTTGTTTTTTATTTGTCTTAGCCCGATCCCTATCTCCTTTGACAATACTTTAACGATAGCCTTCGTGGTATCATGATGAACTGCTTTCCTAGGGTCTACAAGGCCGGGTTCTGGGAACCCCCAATAATAACCCTTTTAGGTGAAAAGTCATTCGAGTTATCTGGGATGGATTCAAGTTGGAAGTAACCTTGTTGTAATCCAGCTAAGCCAATTTGCTGGACTCACAGTCCATGAGTCTAGCAAATATGGAGGACCCATAGTAGCAACAAAAGGCAATGAGACTGCTGAGGGAGACATTACACGTAATGTCTCAAGTAGAATGGATCCAGGCTGTGAGCTTTAGAAGAGAGATTAAGCACCAGTCATCTTTTCTCCACCGAGTCACAAGTTTAAGAGTACTACTGACTGCATGTGGCAAACATGCTCTGTAAGACTTGGGAGCATAGTGTCCTAATTCAATGAGCAAAATACTTTTCTGTTTTATTGGATCATTTAGTCTAAGTGCTACAGTACTAAACTATCCCAAAGTATCTTCAGAGAATGCCTACATCCCTTGATAATTGCCCTAGAAGCCTTTAAGGTCACCCTTCACCCCCACCCCTGAAACATTTACACATGCATGTACCTTGTCCATCAGAACTCTGATAATAAAAATTGTCATTGCTTTTCTCCTTTTCCTGTTCTGCTATTCATGGTGACAATGACCCAAAGACAAAGGCACAGGGGCATAGATTACTTCATTCTTTTTTTTTTTTTTTGGTGAGGCAATTGGGGTTAAGTGACTTGCCCAGGGTCACACAGCTAGTAAGTGTCAAGGGTCTGAGGCCAGATTTGAATGCAGGTCCTCCTAAATCCAGGGCTGGTGCTCTATCCACTGTGCCACCTAGCTGCCCCAATTACTTCATTCTTGAAGAAGACCAATGACATTAGGAGGGTGATATCTTTACTTGCAGTGAATTAGATTTAAGTGAGGGAGGACTGGGCAGAGTCATCAGCCTCACTCTCTCCTCCAGAGTCATCTGAGTTCAGTGGAAAGACATAGGTCAAGACAACTGGCAGTGGCCCCACCATACAGGCATAGATAGAATGCCAGCCCTCTAGTCACATCTGGC